>NC_053490.1:40600156-40857656 GCF_905171775.1 Rana temporaria
TGGTGAAATGTTTTAAATGTCTTACAAATGGAAAAGCTTTAATATAGAATATTTAACTACTAGCCGACCGCGCACCGTCATTTTACGGCGGCAGGCCGGCTCTCCTGGGAGAGAGCACGTAGTATAACGTCCGCTCTTTAAGCCGCCACTAGGGGCGCGCCCCCGACTCCCGTGCGTGTGCCCGGCGGGCTCGATCGCCGCCGGGCACCCGCGATTGCTCGTTACAGTGCGAGGACCGGGAGCTGTGTGTGTAAACACGCAGCTCCCGGGCCTGTCAGGGGGGGAAATGCTGATCTTCTGTTCATACAATGTATGAACAGAGGATCAGTGTTTCCCCTAGTGAGGCCACCCCCCCTACAGTTAGAACACACCCAGGGACATACTTAACCCATTCCCCGCCCCCTAGTGTTAACCCCTTCCCTGCCAGTGGCATTTTTATAGTAATCCAATGCATTTTTATAGCACTGATCGCTATAAAAATGCCAATGGTCCCAAAAATGTGTCAAAAGTGTCCGAAGTGTCCGCCATAATGTCGCAGTACCGAAAAAAAATCGCTGATCGCCGCCATTACTAGTAAAACAAATATATTAATAAAAATGCCATAAAAATACCCCATATTTTGTAAACGCTATAACTTTTGCACAAACCAATCAATAAACGCTTATTGCGTTTTTTTTTTTACGAAAAATATGTAGAAGAAAACGTATCGGCCTAAACTGAGGAAAAAAAATGTTTTTTTATATATTTTTGGGGGATATTTATCATAGCAAAAAGTAAAAAATATTCATTTTTTTCAAAATTGTCACTCTATTTTTGTTTATAGCGCAAAAACTAAAAACCGCAGAGGTGATCAAATACCACCAAAAGAAAGCTCTATTTGTGGGAAAAAAAGGACGCCAATTGTGTTTAGGAGCTACGTCGCACAACCGCGCAATTGTCAGTTAAAGCGGCGCAGTCACGAATTGCAAAAAGTCCTCTGGTCTTTGGGCAGCAATATGGTCCGGGGGTTAAGTGGTTAAATAAAATAAAAAAATACACATTAAATTATATACACATAGTAAAACAGAAGAATAAACAAACCCTAGTAAATTAGCAATCTGCAATTCCAATCCCATCTTTGTTCTTTCAGTAAAAGTCTTACCCTACCTCCAGACAAAAAAAAGCCCAGCAATTGAGATATCAACTAGAAAAGATAGAATTTCTGGGGAAATTGTGTGACGTCGTGTTCTTGCCTCCACCAATACTCCTGACTGGAGACATTGCCCCTGGAGATGTAAACCATTCAGCCTTGTGTGGGAGGAGCTAAAAATTCACTTCACAGCTGTGTGTGAGAAGTTATTCACCTCAGCGTTTCCTAGGAAACCAATGTTTGTTGATATGCAGCCTCTGAGCAGAGACCAGAAATTCTGGCGCTTTTTTTAAATACTTGTCCTTCTTCAGGCTGTTGTATTTTAAAAACTATAAATCGTACAGCGAATATCTTTATATTTTGTGAATCACAAGACCCAGACCTACATTTTGATGTATAGTATGTCTCTGAAATATTAAAATTGAAGGCACAGTCGCAGTTTAAATATTACTTGTCTATGTAGTGTAAAAACTGTGGGAGGAGTTACCATATCTATAGGGGGAGGAGTCTGTATTATCCAATCATGTTGCTTGTTTATTGTAAATTTGCATATTTCAGGAAAACACTTTCATTGCTTGAATTTTTATCTTTTCTTAGTAATAAAAAATAAAACAATGATTCTGGGAGGGGGAGAGTAAAACCAGTAATAGTTTAGTAGATATCGCCTGCAATGACAGTGGAAAAAAAAAAAAAAATGTTCTCTCCATAAGTTGGCTGTAACAAATTTTCACCTGCTATAAATAGGGCTGAGAGCGAACTTAATATCTGCCTACGGGTAAAACGCCCTGAATACGCCCGTTCTCGATCTGTACACGGAAGCTAAGCTTGGTAGCCTGGGGTGAGTACTTGGAATAGGAGACGGTTCGCTTGCGGCTGTTGACCTCCTTAAGGAATCCACCAGGTCCTGTAGGCTTTTTGCTTTTCTTCCAGCAGGGGTCACTCTGCTTCATGGCTCTTTTTACATCCATTTTTACCCAAAACCCACCCTCCCCAACCTGTAAGGGGCCGGGTGGTCCCCAGGGGCCCAGAATAAAATAAAATGTAATAATAATAATATAATATATATATATAAAAAATAAAATAAATAAAATATATATAAAAAAAAAAATTATAAAAAAGGGGGGTTGTCATCCAGGGTCCTGGGGATCTCCGGGCCCCTAAAAAAATAAAAAAATTGGCCCTTTAATAAAAAATAAAATAAAAATATATTAAAAAAAATATATATTTTTTTATAAAAAATAAATAAATAAAGGGGGTTGCCATCTGGGGCCCTTTAATAAAAAATAAAATAAAAATATTTTAAAAAATATATATATGTTTTTATAAAAAATAAATAGAAAAAAGGGGAGTTGCCATCTGGGGCCCTGTGGGCCTCCGGGCCCCTGGGAACCTCTGGACCCCTAAAAAAAAAAATTGGCCCTTTAATAAAAAATAAAATAAAAATATATTAAAAAAAATATATATATTTTTTTATAAAAAATAAGTAAAAAAAAAGGGGAGTTGCCATCTGGGGCCCTGTGGATCTCCGGGCCCCTAAAAAAAAATTGGCCCTTTAATTAAAAATAAAATAAAATAAAAATATATATATTTTTTTTTATAAAAAATAAATAAAAAAAAGGGGGGTTGTTATCTGGGGCCCTGTGGGCTTCCGGACCCCTCTGAACCTCCAGACCCCTAAAAAATGTGGCACTTTAATAAAAAATTAAATAAAAATATATTAAAAAAATATATATTTTTTTATAAAAAATAAATAAAAAAAAGAGGGGGTGCCATCTGGCGCCCTGTGGGCCTCTGGGCCCCTGGGAACCTCCGGACCCCTAAAAAAAATTGTCCCTTTAATAAAAAATAAAATAAAAATATATTAAAAAATATATATTTTTTTTTTATAAAAAAGAAATAAAAGAAAGGGGGGTTGCCATCTGGGGCCCTGTGGGCCTCCGGGCCCCTGGGAACCTCCGGACCCCTAAAAAAAATGTCCCTTTAATAAAAAATAAAATACAAATATATTAAAAAATATATATATTTTTTTATAAAAAATAAATAAAAAAAGGGGGGGTTGCCATCTGGGGCCCTGTGGGCCTCCGGGCCCCTAAAAAAATTTGGCCCTTTAATAAAAAATAAAAAAAATATATTAAAAAAATATATATTTTTTTATAAAAAATAAATAAAAAAAAGGGGGGTTGCCATCTGGGGCCCTGTGGGCCTTCGGGCCCTGGGAACCTCCAGACCCCTAAAAAAAAAATTGTCCCTTTAATAAAAAATAAAATAAAAATATATTAAAAAATATATATATTTTTTATAAAAAATAATTAAAAAATATATATATTTTTTTATAAAAAATAATAAAAAAAAAGTGGGTTGCCATCCGGGCCCCTGGGTACCTCCAGGCCCCTTACAGGTGTACTACCTGTACCCCCCTGATGGCGGCCCTGCACACAGGCACAGCCCCCTCCTCTCTGTGTGTACAGAGGGGGAGGGGCCAAGGGGACCTTCTGTCCATGTGCCGTGGCGATGCATGTGATGATCTGAGGTACTGAATGGGGGGGGGGTGTTTTCACCTGGGGGGATTTCACTGAAGGGGTGGGGGGATGTACTAAGGGGGTGTTTGCACTGAGGGTTTTTTTTTAGCCGACATGTGGGGGGGGCCGGCTCCCCCCGCGACTGCAGCGATGGGCGCTGCGCAATTGGAGCGCCGCGGTACAAGAGGAGGGGGGGTTGCGGGGTGACACCGCAGCACCATCCATCCCCTTCTCTCACAGCCACGGGCTGTTAGCGGTGGTCGGCAGTCGGCACACAGGCACAGCCCACTCCTCTCTGTTTGTGTGTACAGAGGGGGAGGGGCCGAGCGGACCTTCTGTCCATGTGCCGTGGCGCTGCCTGCGATGATCTGAGGTACTGAATGGGGAGGGGGGGGTGTTTGCACCTGGGGGGATTTCACTGAAGGGGTGGGGGGGATGTACTAAGGGGGTGTTTGCACTGAGGGGGTTTTCACTAAGGGGGGTTTGCACTGAGGGGGGGGGGTTTGTACTAAGGGGGGGGTTTGCACTGGGGGTTGCACCGAGGGGGTTTGCACTGAGGAGGGTTGCACTGAGGGGGGATTTGCACTGAGGGGGGGTGTCTGCACTGAAGGGGGGTCTGTGTAACATGCAGGGGTCCAGAGGTGCAGGTGGCTGTGTAATGTAAAAGGGGTGCAGTGATGCAGGGTGCTGTGTAATGTAAAGGGGTGCAGAGGGCTGTGTAGTGTAAAAGGGTCCAGAGTTGCAGGGGGCTATGTGATGTAAAGGGGTGCAGAGGTGCAGGCGGCTGTGTAATGTAAAAGGGGTGCAGTGATGCAGGGTGCTGTGCAATGTAAAAGGGTCCAGAGATGCAGGGTGCTATGAGATGTAAAGGGGTCCAGTGATGCAGGGTGCTATGAGATGTAAAGTGGTCCAGTGATGCAGGGTGCTGTGTAATTTTAAAGGGGTCCAGTGATGCAGGGTACTGTGTAATTTTAAAGGGGTCCAGTTATGCAGGGGGCTGTGTAATGTAAAGGGGTCCAGTGATGCAGGGGGCTGTGTAATGTAAAGGGGTCCAGTGATGCATGGTGCTGTGTAATGTAAAGGGGTCCAGAGGTGCAGGGGGCTATGTGATGTAAAGGGGTCCAGTGGTGCAGGGGCTTTGTAATGTAAAGAGGTGCAGGGTGCTGTGTAATGTAATGGGGCCCAGAGGTGCAGGGTGCTGTGTAATGTAAAAGGGTCCAGAGGTGAAGGGGGCTGTGAGATGTAAAGGGGTCCAGTGATGCAGGGTGCTGTGTAATTTTAAAGGGGTCCAGTGATGCAGGGTGCTGTGTAATGTAAAAGGGTCCAGAGGTGAAGGGGGCTGTGAGATGTAAAGGGGTCCAGTGATACATGGTGCTGTGTAAGTTTAAAGGGGTCCAGTGATGCAGGGTGCTGTGTAATTTTAAAGGGGTCCAGTGATGCAGGGGGCTGTGTAATGTAAAGAGGTCCAGAGGTGCAGGGTGCTGTGTAATGTAAAGGGGTCCAGTGATGCAGGGGGCTGTGTAATGTAGAGGTCCAGAGGTGCAGGGTGCTGTGTAATGTAAAGGGGTCCAGTGATGCAGGGTGCTGTGTAATGTAAAGGGGTCCAGAGGTGCAGGGTGCTGTGTAATGTAAAAGGGTCCAGAGGTGAAGGGGGCTGTGTAATGTAAAGGGGTCCAGTGATGCAAGGGGGCTGTTTAATGTAAAGGGGTCCAGTGATGCAAGGGGGCTGTTTAATGTAAAGGGGTCCAGTGATGCAGGGGGCTGTGTAATGTAAAGGGGTCCAGTGATGCAGGGGGCTGTGCAATGTAAAGGGGTCCAGAGGTGCAGTTGTGGAGAGGGGTACACAGTAGTAACAAAAAGATATTGAAGGATGCAGAGGTATGCAGGGGGCACAGTGTGGTGTTTTTACCTTTTTAACGTGGGGGGGGGGGGGGGGGCCAGATATTGGATCCGCCCCGGGTGCCAAATGCTCTAGGTACGCCCCTGGCCTATAGGCTCCTGAGATGTGAATTCCGGTTCTGGAGAAAGAGAGGTGGGGGGAGGGGACAAAGGAAAATGGAGAGAAAGAAGAAGGGATAGAACGAACAAGAAAGATGGATAGGGAGAGAGAGAAAATGGGAAGAAAGGAGAGCAAACAGTAGGGTAAAAAATATTTGAAAAATGTTATTGGGGGGGTGACACCATATTTTACCGCACCAGGTGACACCAACCCTAGTGACGCCACTGCTTTTGGGGTGTGGTTACATTTTCGTTGACACCCGCAACAGATCGCAGAACACAATGGCCCAGATTCACATAGATGGGCGCAAAATTGTGCGGGCGTAACGTATCTCATTTACGTTACGCCGCCGCAAGTTTTTCAGGCAAGTGCTTTATTCACAAAGCACTTGCCTGTAAAGTTGCGGCGGCGTAGCGCAAATCACCTGCCGGAATTCAAATTCGGCGGGTAGGGGGCGTGTTTCATTTAAATGAAGCGCGTCCCCGCGCCGAACGAACTGCGCATGCGCCGACCCTAAAATATCCCAGTGTGCATTGCTCCAAATGACGTCGCAAGGACGTCATTGGTTTCGACGTGAACGTAAATGATGTCCAGCCCCATTCACGGACGACTTACGCAAACAACGTAAATTTTTACATTTCCGATGCGGGAACGACGGCCATACTTAACATTGGCTGCGCCTCATAGACCCAGGGGAAACTTTACGCCGGGAAAAGCCTAACGTAAACGTTGTAACTTTACTGCGTCGGCCGCGCGTACGTTCGGGAATTCGCGTATCTAGCTAATTTGCATACTTGACGGGGAAATCTACGGAAGCGCCACCTAGCGGGCAAAAAAATATTGCAGTTAAGATCCGACGGCGTAAAAAAACTTATGCCTGTCGGATCTAATGGATATCTATGCGTAACTGATTCTAAGAATCAGTCGCATAGATACGACGGCTCGGATTAGGACTTACGACGGGGTACATGGCACTGCGCCGTCGTAAGTCCTCTGAGAATCTGGGCCAAAATGATTGTGATGTGGTGCAGAAGAAATGCAAAAGAAATGCACAAGTCCTCCCACCACTCCACAATACAATAGTCAGTCTGTGGAGTGCCATCGATGCACCACAGAACGACACAGGAAATCGTTTTTGCCTGTGGCCATCAACCAATATACAGCATGGAAAATAATTATTGGATCCTCTGCAGCGGCCTGACATTGGGGGAAAGAGATATGTGTGGCACCGCCCTGTGAAGGATTATTACCAGTTTTCGAATTACATTCCGGATTTTTTCAACACAAGACAACTGAGAGTCCTCTTTTTTGGGATAAATATGTTAGGACATTGAGTTATCGACTCTGGATATTCTGGCCCATTGCCATTGGATTTTCTATGTCCCCCTCTATGGTGCGCCAGATATCCCCAAATTACTATTGTCCCCTAGACAATTGAGTCGTTAAAGTGATACTAAAGGTGGCCCTGAACGCTGTCTTCTGGGGTCTAGGCATGTGCAAAAGGGAAAATTTCGTTTCGTTTCGTTTTAATTCGTTATTTAATTAATTTCGTTAAGTTAGGTTCGTTACATGTGTTAAATTCGTTTTCGGAACTCGTTCGTTTTCGACCGAATTTCGAAAAATCCGGTCGGATTCGAAAATTCTCTCTTCGAATATAATTTCGAAATTCGATCGGAATTCGAAAAAAAAAAAATAAAAAAAAAATTCGAATTCCAAATCGAAAACCCACGGACGAAATTCGATCGGAATTCACAAAAAAAAAAAAAGTTTTTTTTTCGAATTCCAAATCGAAAACCCGCGGACGAAATTCGATCGGAATTCCAAAAAAAAACATTTTTTTTCGAATTCCAAATCGAAAACCCGCGGACGAAATTCGATCGGAATAAAAAAAAAAAAATTTTTTTTTCGAATTCCAAATCGAAAACCTGCGGACGAAATTCGATCGGAATTCCAAAAAAAAACATTTTTTTTCGAATTCCAAATCGAAAACCCGCGGACGAAATTCGATCGGAATTCCAAAAAAAAAAAAAAAAAAAAAAAAAATTTCGAATTCCAAATCGAAAACCCGCGGACGAAATTCGATCGGAATTCGAAAAAAAAAATTTGAATTCTGATCGAATTTCGTCCGCGGGTTTTCGATTTGGAATCGAAAACGTTCGTTCGGATTCGGTAAATTCATTAATATTGCAATTCGGGAATTCGTATGCATCCGAATGTCCGAATAATGAAAAATTAGTCCGAATTTCGATTCGGAACGAAACGAAATGCACATGCCTACTGGGGTCCCTCGGCGGCTCTCGTTGGCTCCTCCCCGCATCAGATAACCCCCTCTGGGAAGTGCTCTCCCGGGGGAATTACCTTGTGGGCAAGCTCCCGAGTCCAGCATTCGGCGTCCATAGCTGCCGAATGCAGAACTCGGCCCACCGCCCCCTCCCCCCCTCTGCCCCTGCGTCATTGGATTTGATTGACAGTGGCTGCGCTGCTATCAATCTATCCAATCAAAAGCCGAGAACCCCGCGCAGAGGTGGGCTGGGGGGCCGGTGACTGCCAGAAGTTTTTTTTCATCTTAATGCATAGGATTCATTAAGGTGAAAAAACAGGAGGGTTTACAACCCCCTTAACCTTTATTGATACATGCAGTCAGGGTAGCCATCAGAAAGTTTGCGGCCCCTTACAGAGCTTTAGCCATGGGCCCCCTGGAGCAGAGAACCGGGGGGGGGGGGGTTTGCCGAAAATGAGAAAGTGACATCTCATCACCTCTTCTCTCTCTCCTGCTGCCACTAGCAGAGAACCAGGGGTGCTCCCGAAAATGAGGGGGGAGGTTGCAGCCGCGGGCCCCCTGGGTGCATTCGGGCTCCTTACATTTGTAATGCCTGTACCCCCCTGATGGCGGCCCTGCATGAAGTACTTATCTCCTGAGGAAGCCATTGTATGGCGAAACATGTGGAGCAAGAAAATACTGCTGTTCATCTACAACATGGTTACTGTAAGGTGATACCCTGATGTTTTTATGTATAAATAAATTTGATATTTTTATATATTGCTTTGTTCCTGATCTATTCCTGGCACCCTAAAAATCCCATTATGCTCTTCCTATTTATGTACTTTAATATAGGATTATAGCCATTTTGGGGCCCCTTACACAGCTTTAGGCAGGCCCCCCCTGGAGCAGAGAACCGGGGGGAGGGGGGTGGGTGCTGACGAAAAAATATTTTTTGTGGATAATTATTATAGCAAAAAGTAAAAAATATTTAGTTTTTTGTTTTCAAAATTGTCGCTTTATTTCTGCTTATAGCGCAAAAAATAAAAACCACAGAGGTGATCAAATACCACCAAAAGAAAGCTCTATTTGTGGGGAAAAAAAGGACGCCAATTTTGTTTGGAAGCCACGTCGCACGACCGCGCAATTGTCAGTTAAAGCGACGCAGTGCCGAATCTCAAAAAGTGGCCAAGTCTTTGACCACCAAAATGTTTAAGTGGTTAATTAATAAACAAAGAGGATGGTGTAAAAATGTAACAGTAATTTCAGCAGGAGGGGATGGGGCGGGCACGGAGCTGACAGGCAGGGAGGGGAGGGGGAGGTGGACAGAGGAGGGAGCGGTTGATGTAGGCACGTAAACTGACCACAGTGTCAGGGCTCAGCAGCCATGATATACCATGGTCAATTTACAAAGAGGAGGGAAGGATCAGACATGTGTTTCAGGTGTTACGGGGGGCCAAATTACACAGCACAAGCACTGGGCTGTATAACACGCTTTAAAGGAACAGGATCTTTTTTTTTTTAGAAGGGGAGAGGGGCGGGCAAGGAGCTGAATGGCAGGGAGGGGAGGGGGGAGGAAGACAGAGGAGAGAGCGGTTGATGTAGGCACGTAAACTGACCACAGTGTCAGGGCTCAGCAGCCATGATATACCGTGGTCAGTTTACAAAGAGGAGGGCAGGACCAGGCAGGATCAGCCATGTGTTTCAGGTGTTACGGGGGCCAAATTTTAGGTTAACAAACACTTTAAGTGTATGTGTTATTCTATGTTGTATTTTAATTGTATGGATGGTTTATCAGAGTGTAGTTTTAATTTGTTATATTTGGTACTAATTGCTAATTGGGACATTTTTTGTGTCTTTGTGTCTTGTTCTGTTCATTGTTAAGGTCTTGTGTTGTCTTTGTTGAGTGTGGCATGTGTTGCAATAATTCCCCTTTGGGATTGATAAAGTATTCTGAATCTGAAGATTCGCAGTGTTTCCCCCACCGAAAGGGCCGAAAGGTTATTAAAAAATTGCAAACAGGCATACCGTCTCTTTACAATGAAGGCTTCTCCGCTGCCTGTTCACAATCTTCTTGACAAAGCATGCACTGCTCCGTGTATTCTGGCATTTGTCAGGTGCACCACTGGCACTACCCGTCAAGATGGCTAAAAATGTCAAAGCACAATGAAGATCAGTCAAAGATGTCAGAGCAGCGAGGGAGCCTGTGGATGTCTCACCACTCAAGGGGAGGGGAGTATGGTTCCACTTCTAACATAAAAGATGAATACTGAATAGTTTTATGAACAACACAAACATACACTATATTGTCAAAAGTATTGGGACACCTGCCTTTACGCGCACATTACCGTATTTATCGGCGTATACCGTGCACTTTTTTGCCCTAAAAATCAGGGCAAAATCGTGGGTGCGCGATATACGCCGATACCCGCTTCCCGCGCTGTGTTTGAACCACTGCGCCGGCATATACCGAGCGCAGTACACTCGGGTATAGTCGGGCAGGCTCGGCTCCTCTCGCGGTCACATCCTGTAAGTCCTGTAAGTCCTTTACGCGAGAGGAGCCGAGTCTGCCCGACTATACCCGAGTGTACTGCGCTTGGTATATGTCGGCGCAGTGGTTCAAACACAGCGCGGGAAGCGGGGATCGAGCGGGGAGGACACCACGATCGTCGCAGAAGGACGCCGGACCGGACGAGGCCGCCGATGGACGACGGGCAGGACGCGATGGACGACGGGCAAGACACTGACGAAGGGCATCCAAACTGTAAGTATTTTTTTTTTCCCAGGAATTTTCCTTCAAGTTCGGGGGTGCGCGCTTTACGCCGGGGCGTGTTATAGCAAGATAAATACGGTAACTTTAATGGCATCCCAGTCTTAGTCCGAAGGGTTCAATATTAAGTTGGTCCACCCTTTGCAGCTATAAGAGCTTCAACTCTTCTGGCAAAACTGTCCACAAGGTTTAGGAGTGTGTCTATGGGAATGTTTGACCATTCTTCCAGAAACGCATTTGTGAGGTCAGGCACTGATGTTGACTAGAAGGCCTGGCTCGCAGTCTCCTCTAATTCATCCCAAAGGTTTCCTATCGGGTTGAGGTCAGTCAAGTTCCTCCACCCCAAACTCGCTCATCCACACTATATTGCCAAAAGTATTGGGCAACCCCTCCAAATTGTTTGGTGGAGGGGGGATTATGGTGTGGGGCTGTTTTTCAGGAGTTGGGCTTGGCCCCTTAGTTCCAGTGAAGGAAACTCTTAAGGTGTCAGCATACCAAGACATTTTGGACGATTTCATGCTCCCAACTTTGTGAGAACAGTTTGGGGGTGGCCCCTTCCTGTTCCTACATGGCTGCACACCAGTGTACAAAGCAAGGTCCTACAAGAAAAACAGAAATGGAAGGCGCGCACGCCTAGTGCATCACCAGAGATAATTTAATAATAAGACATTTTTGTATAAAAGTGGGTACTCACAAAATGCAACTGACAAAAACACAGTCCATGGACATGCACAGAACACAGGTTACAGCTAACGTGTTTCGGGGTACACCCCTTTCCTCAGAGCTAGGCTACCACAATTTTATCTGTTAAGTCACACCTTGGAAGACCTATTAGCGCTGGAAGTGACTGTGTTCAAAGCAAGGTCCATAAAGACATGGATGAGTGAGTTTGGGGTGGAGAAACTTGACAGGCCGACAGAACACCTCTGGAATGAATTAGAGCGGAGACTGCGAGCCAGGCCTTCTCCTCCAACATCAGTGCCTGACCTCACAAATGCGCTTCTGGAAGAATGGTCAAACATTCCCATAGACACACTCCTAAACCTCGTGGACAGCCTTCCCAGAAGAGTTGAAGCTGTTAAAGCTGCAAAGGGTGGGCCGACTCAATATTTAACTCTACAGATGCCATTAAAGTCCATGTGTGTGTAGAGGTAGGTGTCCCAATACTTTTAACAATACAGTGCACTTCTTTTAACCAAGGTCATTTTTACAGCTGGTGTGAATGGTTAACGTTCAAAAACACATGCATTGTGACGAGCCCCATGTAATTTCCTTGAATAGGAAAATATGGGTCAACAGACAAAAAAAATGTTTTACCGGTTATCATTATCTGGTGCTGACCAACACAATAGATGTGTTATGAATCAAACCTTTTCTGTCCATTATAGTCGAGTTTGAATGTGTTTCCTGCACTGAAAGCATATGAAAGCCCAGTCAGGTGCAAATAATCCCCATAGGAGAACAATTTCTTCCACCACCATGTCCTGAATAATACAGCATAAAACTTCTGCCGCCTGCTAATGCAACATGTCCATGAATGAGGACTGCCACCTAGTGGTCAAGTAATGGATACTGCCACTAAAAGAACTGGTGAGGATTGCTCATGTCATCCCTACATTGTACAAGTTTCACTAGCTACAGGATGCGACCAATTAAAATATTGCCAAGGACAGCTGCATACGGCCCAGGAAAACAAACACGCAATTATTTGCAGAGGAGATTAAATGTCACAGTTTAAAAAAAAAACTGTTTGAGATGAGAATCATTCATGTATTAAACCAGATCAAAAGCCTATTATTTTGCCAAAGCATTATGGGCCAGATTCACAAAAGAGATACGACGGCGTATCTCCTGATACGCCGTCGTATCTCTGAGATACGATTGTCGTATCTATGCGCCTGATTCATAGAATCAGGTTACGCATAGATAGCCCTAAGATCCGACAGGTGTAAGTGACTTACACCGTCGGATCTTAGGCTGCAATTCTAGGCCGGCCGCTAGGTGGCGATACCATTGCGGTCGGCGTAGAATATGCAAATGACTAGTTACGGCGATTCACGAACGTCCGCTTTGCCCGTCGCTCTAAATTTACGTCGTTTCTGTAGAGATACGTTGCGTAAAACTAAGCATGCCCTCTAGGTGGTCTAACCAATGTTAAGTATGGCCGTCGTTCCCGCGTCAAATTTTAAAATTTCACGTCGTTTGCGTAAGTCGTCCGTGAATGGCGCTGGACGCCATTTACGTTAACGTCGAAACCAATGACGTCCTTGCGACGTCATTTAGCGCAATGCACGTCGGGAAATTTTAGGGACGGAGCATGCGCAGTACGTTCGGCGTGGGAACGCGCCTAATTTAAATGGTCCCCGCCCCATTTGAATTAGGCGGGCTTGCGCCGGGCGGATTTACGCTACGCCGCCGCAAGTTTACAGGTAAGTGCTTTGTGAATCAGGCACTTACGCTGTAAACTTGCGGCGGTGTAACGTAAATGGGATACGTTACGCCGCCGCAGCGTAGCCCATTTCTACGTGAATCTGGCACAATGTATCAAAAACAATTGCAGCGTCTTTTTGTTTTTAAATACTGTTTTCAAATTTTTCACATATATTTTTTGTAACTTAGAGCTGCTGATCTCATCCAGGCACTTTTCACACACTTCTGCCAATATGAATTCACTCCATTGCTAACTGCACGTCATTATTTCAGTTCAGCGTTCTCATAGTGGCCATGCTGGACCATGCCTAGGCAATGTGTGTTGGCACACCCACTCATTGTCTCAAGCAATTGAGCATGTGGCAGGATGACAACACAGGAGGAGAATTGGGAGACAGTTGTCATGCCATAACAGGAAGAACCTAAACAAGAACTTATATGGCAGAGCCCCTGAATATACTTCTCAATGAAAGCTGAAGATTTAAACTAAACACTTTTAAAATGACATTAACATTTTAGAGTAGGGTTGTCCCGATACCGATACCAGTATCGGTATCGGGACCGATACCGAGTATTTGCGGGAGTACTTGTACTCCTGCAAATACCCCCGATGCCTAAATAGAATACTTGCCCACCCCCCCCGCCGCCGTCGCAACGAATGCCGCCGCCGACCCCGTCGCATACCGCAACAACGCTGCCGCCGCATGGTTAAACAGCGTGCGGGGAACATCACAGCTTTCATTTGAATAGCTGTAGTGTTCCCGCTGCGCCGCGTATAGACACTCCCCCTTGCTCGGAATTGGACGGATCTGTCCAATCCCGAGCAAGGGGGAGTGTCTATACGCGGCGCAGCGGGAACACTACAGCTATTCAAATAAAAGCTGTGATGTTTCCCGCACGCTGTTTAACCATGCGGTGGCGGAGGCATCTAGGTATGGGGGGGACATGGCTGCATATAGGGGGGACATGGCTGCATATAGGGGGGACATGGCTGCATATGTGGGGGGACATGGCTGCATATGTGGGGGGACATGGCTGCATATGTGGGGGGACATGGCTGCATATGTGGGGGGACATGGCTGCATATGTGGGGGGACATGGCTGCATATGTGGGGGGACATAGCTGCATATGTGGGGGGACATGGCTGCATTTGTGGGGGGACATGGCTGCATTTGGGGACACATTTAAAAATAAGTATCGGTATTCGGTATCGGCGAGTACTTGAAAAAAAGTATCGGTACTTGTACTCGGTCCTTAAAAAGTGGTATCGGGACAACCCTATTTTAGAGTATAACTAAAAGGCCAAATGGATTAAAACCCCTGTCAGGTCTTTATCGCTGTCTCTGCCCCCCATTAGGGAGGCTCACCCTCTCTATTTGTCCTGTTTACCATTATTACTGAGCTTGAAAATGAAAGAAAACTTAACATTGTGGGTTGCCAGCAGAATAGGAATTGAGGGTGACTCGTCCAATGGGAACACTAGTTCTAGTGACAGCCAAGGATTCCCTCACTTTGGAGGGATTTCCTCTCACTTCCTGGTTTGGCTAAGGGACAGGAAGTGAAGGGAAAGCTCCCCAATGGCACAGCGATGGCAAACAAAAAATGACAAGGGTTATAATCCTCCCTTAATCTATCCAAACTAAAAAAAGAAAAAGTCTTGTTCCTATATGAATGAGTATGGGGTACATTGTCCCCTACTCATTCACCAAAAAAGGGTGTTAATATAAGATTTAAAAACAATTCCTTTATAAAAAAATAAAAATGTTCCCCGATGTAGATCCACAATGTCACCGCTATACCCGAAAAAAAAAATGCTCCACCCTCAACAAAAGCTATCCACCTACTACAGGCTCTGCCGTTTGACAGTTTTTCTACAGTTAAGGGGCGGGGCCACCTGGTGATGTCACCTGGTGGCACCACCCCCCTTGTGACATCACCGACCAGTGCATGTTGGGTTGGTGATGTCACAAGGGAGGAGTGCCACCAGTTGCTCCCCACCTTACCTATATAAGAACTGTCAAACGACAGAGCCTGCGGTGTCAAAAACTGTTTTTTTCTTCTTATTAATACTTTTTTTGGTGAATGTGTAAGGGTACAATGTACCCCATACTCAATCACATGGGGGTCAGGATCTGGGGGCCCCCTTGTTAAAGGGGGCTTCCAGATTCCGATAAGCCCCCCTGCCCGCAGACCCACACAACCACCGTCCAGGGTTGTTGGGAAGAGGCCCTTGATTCCATCAACATGGGGACAAGGTGCTTTGAGGTGTGGGGGCAGAGTCCTGATCTGCCAGGCTGCATGCTCAGATAAAGGTTTGGCATGAACCCAAAGGGCTTGGTATGTACTGGGGGGGGGGGGGATTTGTTTAATTTTTTTTTTTATATTGCCGGGTGCCAGAAATAGCTTGCAGATGTCAGTTTTGCTGCAGCAAGTTCTATACACTATACAAATGCACTATATTACAGGCAGACTATAGGGACCCTCCAGGCACTACATTTAAAGGAATTTTTCCTTTAAATTATTTTACTTTAAGCATAATTAAAATCACTGCTCGTTTAACCACTTCAATCACCAGGTACTTATATACCTTCCTGCCTAAGTCAATTTTCAGCTTTCAGCGCTGTCGCAATTTGAATGACAATTGAGCGGTCATGCAAAACTGTACCCATACAGTTTTTTTTTATCATTTTGTTCCCACAAATAGAGCTTTCTTTTGGTACTATTTGATCATTTGTGCAAAAAAAATTAAAAGTCAGAAAATTTTGACCAAAAAAAAAACCTTTCTTTGTTGCTGTTAATTTTTTTTTAAAATATGTACGTTTTCTTCTTTGATGATGGGCACCGATATAGCTGCACTGATGGGCACTGATAAGGCAGCAACGATGAGGTGGCGCTGATAGGCAGCACTGATGGGCACTCATGGGCGGCACTGATGGGTACTCATGGGCGGCACTGATGGTCACTCATGGGTGGCAGTGCTGGGAATCGCTGATTTTGTTTGATCCATAATGGTACCAGTCAATGCCCATTTGTGTTATCCTGCTGGACATCATATGATGTCGAGTCAGGATAACTGTATCACTTCCCGGCTGTCATTGTGCTATAGGCCTGTCGGTAAGTGGTTAAAAATGATCATTTAAAAAAATTTTTTTTGCATAAATGCATGTTTTACAGGGCAGTAGCTGGGCCCCCATACCCTTAGTATGGTCAATTACTTGCATATAAACCTTCAAACTGGGGACTTTTTCAAGTTCGGGTCCCGTAAATTTCTATAGAGTTCATCTGTTCTGATGCAAACCGTAGGGGGGGGGGGGGGGTTGTACCATCTCTATTTAGAATACTGTGTCAAGTTCTGGAGACCTCACTTACAAAAAGATATTGATAACATAGAATGAGTCCAGAGACGGGTAACAAAAATGGCGAAAGGTCTGAGGGATAAAACACATCAGGAGGAACTTATATGTACAGTCTCTAGAGGAAAGAAGGGAAAGGGGAGATATGATTGAAACATTTAAATACATTAAAGGGGTGAATAAGGTTCAGGAGGGCAGGACTTTCCATATGATGCTAAGATCAAAAACCATGGGACATGACCTAAAACTAGCAGAAGGAAAGTTCAAAACTAATCTAAGGCCTCGTACACTTGAGCTAGTTTCTCCGCAAAAAGCAGCAAGAAACTTGCTGGGAGATATTTTTTTGCCGAGGAAACCGGTCGTGTGTACATTTTCGTCGAGGAAACTGTCGAGAAACTCGACGAGCCAAAAAGAGAGCAAGTTCTCTATTTCCTCGACGGGAATGGAGAAACTTGCCTTGTCGAGTTCCTCGACAGCCTAACAAGGAAAACGATGTGTTTCGCCCATCGAGTACCTCGGTCATGTGTACGAGGCCTTACAAAATATTATTTTACAGAAAGAGTAGGCGATGCTTGGAATAGACTTCCAGGTCGTGGAGTCAGTAAACAGTAAGTGGATTAAAACATTGAATAAACATAGGTCTATAGATCTCAAACAATATAGTTAACATAAAAAAAAAATATGTATACATTTTAAAAAAGTGGAGCAAAGTCAATGGAGCACTTGGTCTTTTTTTCTGCCGTAATAGTAGTTTTTTTTTATAGTTCATATGCCTGATTGTAACCAGATCAGCTGACCTGGCATGTCATCCATTGCCTCGGTTATGTCTAGTGTTTGTCTTCTAATATCTACAATTCTGTTTTCTGAAAGAGAAATATTCCATTTCCTTGTCAAGAATATCTTTATTAAATGCAAGAATAAATTGTACATGAAGCATACATTCGTTACAGTAATCAGGTGGTTATTATAACATAAGATTGACTAACAGTATCATCTTTCTTAAACAACAATAAACGGGAATATTTTAGCCATGTTCTGTGTACTATCGCAGGAAGAGTTTAAGTAGTTAACATAGCCAAATATGTAATCCTTACAACTTGTCCTAGTGGCTAGTGGATAATATATCAAAGATAATACGTCCTTATTTAATGTAACCTTACTACCTATCAACTTAAAATTTCTAAAATGTGCTACCTTTTCAAAGTTAACGGTAGATACACGAGGGTACTACCTTATGCAGTATCAGATCAGGAAAAGGAAGAAGGGAAGAAAAGGAAGGAAAATGGGGGGGGGGGGTCAGGTAAGGAAGTCTGCAGGGATGGGCTAGGATCCGTCGTCAAAGCATGAAATGTACAACGGTTATTTTTGTATAGGAAAGCTACCATGGCATCATTACACCTTTATTAAAATGTTCTGGTATAGCATATTGTATCCAAGGGTTCCATATTTTTTCAAAGTTGGCGATCGTGTCCGTTTCTAACGCTTCCATTTTGGCGTGCGTCATAGCAATATTCATTCTATTTTTTGTTTCCGTCGTTGATAAAATTGGAGTTTTCCAAGCTTTTGCTATGGTTTGTTTGGCTGCCGTAAAGAGTTGTGTTAGTAGCTTGAAGTGCGTGTGTGTTAGATTGATGGGCTTTAAATTCAGTAGTGCCAATTTAGGGTCTGGAAGTATTCTCAATTTAGTCACCGCATTTACCATCTTGAAAATCTTATCCCAGAATTTCTGTACTATTGGACACGTCCACCAAGTATGAAAATATGTACCTTCGGTGATGCAACCCCTATAGCAATGTCCGGTGCAGTTTGGTGCATATTTAGCTATTCTGCTTGGCACCAGGTACCATCTCATTAATACCTTATAGCCCGCTTCCAATGCTATTATATTCGAGGAAGCCGATTTAGTGTTTCGCCATATTTGATTCCAATCCGAGGTATTAAGTTCTATACCCAGGTCACTCTCCCATTTCTGAACATAAGGAAGCTTTGTTGTGTTATTGTGGGATAGTGACTGCAAGTACAGAACCGAAATTGTACCTCTTACATGTGGATTATCTTTACATATACTTTCAAAAGGTGACATCTGGTTTTTCAGAGCCGAAGAGGTCAGATGTGTTTCCACAAAATTTTTTATTTGGAGGTATCGAAACAATTCTGATTGAGGTATACCGTATTTTTTACATACTGTCGGGAAGGGCATGACACCCAATGAATCCAAAAATTTATAGACATATATACAGTCTTTCCTTACCCATTCCTTGAATGTGTTAGGGAAGATCCATGCCGGATAAAATGTTGGGTTTTTATAAAATGAAAGCAGTGGGTTGAGAGGGGACACCAGTGAATACTTGGATTTATAGCTATCCCATAGTGAGAGAGAATGTTTAATAATTGGATTGCAGATTTTCCCGCGTAGCTTGGGAAGAATCCATAGTAAGTTAGCTGGAGGGATGGGATCACACTCGGTTGCCTCAATCGCTACCCAGAGAGGTGTTTCCTTTTTTGCATGATATTTGGCCAAGGTTGAAATTTGCGCTGCCCTATAGTAGTTTGTAAAATTCGGATATCCTAACCCTCCTTGAGTTTTGGGGAGATGCAAGATTTTCGCCTTTATTCTGGGCCTAGATGTGCCCCATATAAAGGTCGTCATTCTGTTTTGTATTATCCTCAGAAAGTAAGCCGGTATTGGACTCTGGAGCACTCTAAAAAGATACAACAATTTTAGTAATATTGTCATCTTAACTGCGTTGATCCTACCTAACCAGGATAATGGGAGCTGGGACCAGGATTTGAGTAAGTTTGTTATCTGTTTAAGAAGAGGGGGATAATTATAAGAGAATAAATCAGATGTATCAGCCGTTACGTGTGTTCCTAAGTACGGGATGCTCTTATCCGACCATGTAAATGGAAGACCTACTGTGGCTGCACTTAATTCTAGTCTTGAGAGGGATATGTTTAGTGCTACACATTTCTTGGGATTAATGGCTAGACCTGAGAACGTCGCAAATCTATCAAGTATTGGGATGAGATTAGGGCCAGTTACTTGCGGGGAAGAAAGAAATAAAAGAATGTCATCTGCAAATAGGCATAATTTATGTTTATGACCTCCTAATTCTATACCTAGGATAGTGGGGTCTGATCTGATTTTCTGAGCAAGCGGTTCGATAAGGAGGGCAAATAATAACGGGGATAACGGGCAGCCCTGACGTGTTCCTCTTCTGATATCAAATGTGTCAGACTTATATCCTGCGTATTTAACATAAGCTTTAGGGTTATTATAAAGTTCCATAATCCAATTAGTGAAATTAGGGCCAAAGCCCCATTTCTGTAGAGTATATTTTAAATACGCCCAGGAAACAGAATCAAAAGCTTGTTTGATGTCCAGAGAGAGAAAACACGCCGGTATACCCCTTTTCTTTGCTATGTTGGCCAAGAGGCATGCCCTGCGTATATTATCGCCTGCTTGTCTGGATGGCATGAAACCTACTTGATCTCGATTGATTAGAGTACCGATAAAATTGTTAAGGCGGGTAGCTAGTATTTTACCTAATAGTTTTATATCTATGTTAAGCATAGATATGGGACGATAATTGCTACAAAGTGTGTCATCCGAATGTGGTTTGGGAATCATACAAACCGTTGCTAGCAACGTTTCAGGTCTGAAGGCTTTTTGCTCTAGTAAGTTGTTAAATGCCTCTGCCAGTCTGGGTGAAAGTAACTCAGTAAAAGTTTTGAGGTAGTTTGCCGAGAACCCGTCAGGTCCCGGTCTTTTGTTAATTTTGAGTTCCCGAATGGCTAAAGCTACATCCTCTTGCGTAATTGGTTCTTCCAACGGTTCTTTCTGTGATTGACTTATTTGTGGAAGATTAATTTGTGCAAAAAAGGAGTCAGCTTTAGATTCGTCAAATACAGTAGTTTCTGAGTAGAGTTGTTTTAGATGTGAGCTAAACTTTTGAACTATTTTAAGTGGGTTGCTGGAGAGAACCCTGTTGGCAATTTTTTACTTTATGGGTTTAAAAGTCTTATTGAGTGTGTTTAGCGCTCTAGCTAAATATGTCCCTGGTTTATTAGCTTGCTTGTAGAAAGCATGTCTAGATCTATTAAGTGTTCTATTTGCCGAATCGGTTAAGAACAAGTCGTATTCCAGACGTGCTTTGTCCAGCCGAGTTCTATTAGTTTGAGTTTGGCAGTTTTGAAGGGCCAGAAATGCTAAGTTGAATTCTGTTTCCAATTTTCTTGCCATCAGTGCTCGCTCCTTTTTTAAGATCCCTATTTGCCGCTGGAATGCTTCTCTGAGGACTGGCTTATGTGCTTCCCATAATGTAAGTGGGGATATTTCAGGGCTTGCATTGAGTTCTAGATAGTCTTTTAGAGCTTGTTCAATCAATTGGCAATGGGCAGGGTGTTTGAGTATAATTTCAGGAAGATACCAAGTGGGATCATGGTTTTTCGGAATGGTTGATGCCATTGTGGTGTACACCGCATTGTGATCTGACCAAGGGATGGGTATTATATTTGAATATAGTATTTCAGGGACCATACCGATTGTCACAAAAATATGATCAATTCGGCTGAAGGATTGGTGTGGGTTTGAAAAGTATGTGTAGTTACATTTTGTGGGATTGTGTTCTCTCCACGTGTCTACTAAATTGTATTTGGCTAATAAGTTGGGAAGGGTCCATTTAGCTTGGTGTTTAGGTGTGACATAGGGGGTTTTATCTAAGAATGGAAGAAGGACTTGGTTGGAGTCTCCGCAGATGAGGAGAGTCCCTATTTTATGTGAATTAATTATTTGGAAAAGATGCGATAAGAAGGGTAACGGGTTTAGATTAGGAGCATAATAAGATACTATCGTGATCTCCGTATCTAACACTTGGCCTGTCAATAGTATGTATCTGCCCTCTGGATCTTTGATTTCCGTTTTTAGAGTGAATGGTGTGGTGCGATGAAAAGCGATAAGGGTTCCCCTTTTTTTGACTGAAGCAGAGGCTGAATAGACTTGTGGATAGGAGGGGTTAAAAAATCTAGGAGTCGTGTTCGTAGTAAAGTGAGTTTCCTGTAGGCAAACAATATGGGCTTTTTTGGCCTGAAATGTTCTGAAGGCCTTGGTTCTTTTCTGTGGCACATTCAATCCCTGTACATTTAACGACAATATATTCAAAGGTGCCATGGTAGCTTTACTTCTCTGTCCATCTTACCGTGATAAACCGGAGGACATCTGGCCAGCCCAATCCCTGCAGACTTGGGGAAAGAAAAGGAAAAGGGGTCTATGGGGTATTCAACCTTGAAAAGGAAGGTAAACACAGAAAAAATGTGTAAATAAACAGTCAACAATAAACCAATAAAGTTTGTTAGGTTTACCCGTGGCGGGGATGGACTACCCCCGCCAGGGGAAAAGGGGATCCCATCAATCCCCCGCTTAATCTTGCGGGGAACTAAGGAGATCATGGTGGAGCACAGGTTGGTTCCGTGCGGTGGAAAACCGCTGTAAATATGTTCAAGTAAACACCGTCTGAGGTGTTTTTTCTCAACTAAGCTGTTAATAACATTTCGAACAGGATAACACTAACTACTCGCCTTCTGTTGTTTAGGCGAGAGATATGAGAGGGGGTTAACTATCCTTAATTAATTAAATAAAGAGATTGTAGAATTCATTAGCCTATACCAAAGATGTTTTAATTGGATCATGTGTTCCATTGGAATTTTAGGAAAAAATTCCTCAAGTAGGTCCAATAGTTTGGGTAAGATTAGGCTTCTATTGATCAGATATATGTCAGATTGGTTATCTACCTATTGACCATTAAAACAATGCAGATTCTACACACCAAAACTCGCCTTGCGCCTGGACGCTGACTGGGCTACTAGTGCACGAGGTGGTATAATGTGGTGAAGCAACTTTGGATATTATAACTAGAGGAGGATAAGAGAATGGGTTTTAGAGGTGTCTCTTAGGTCCCCGGGGTGTAATTAAATGGTGTGGGATGTCATAGGTCTGAGGGACCCTGCGAATGAAGGGGCAGGCCTTGTCGTTTCCCCCCCCCCTCCTCCCCACCCTGAGGTGAGGAGGAGGTGAGGAAATAAAAAGTGGGGGGGAAAGTGGAAAAAAATGGAAAGAAGTAAGAATGTGATAAAGGTAGGAGTGCAAGGTAAAAAATGAAAAATAAGAATCGCAATGAGCGGTGAAAATGAGAATAAAATTGGGTCAAAAGAGAAAAATTTAAAAGTAGAAATAAAAAATAAGAGTAAAAAAAATAAAAATAAAAATAAAAAACATCAAGTTCTCAATCCATGCAATCTGTACATCTTTTCTTGTGAAGTGTTCTTGTGACCAGGGGAAGAAGAAATTCATGAGGTCCTCTGGAAGGTGGTCAGTCCATGGTATCCTCTTGGTCTTGAGGTTGAGACACAAATCTTCCTCGTTTGTTTGTGTGATGAGTTCCATTGTTCTTTTCAGGTTGAATGATGCCATTGCGGGAAGATGTTGATGCTGATCTTCTGCGGGAGGAGTTGTGTGTGATACTGTGATCAATGAGCTTCAGATCAATTAAAGCTTGGTGTAATTGATCAGGTGATCTGCACACTATCTTTGAGCCCTGGAATGTAAATCTGAGGGAGAAGGGAAATCCCCATTGGTACTTTATGTTTCGCTGTTGTAATTCCACTAAAAGGGGTTTCATTGCACGCCGTTTGGTAATTGTCAGTTGCGATAGATCGGCGAATATCTGGAAATTGTTTCCTTGGAATGTTAAACTGCTCTTCTCTCTGGCTGCTTCCAGAACCTGCTCTTTTGTTCTGTAGTAGTGGAATTTTGCAATGATATCCCTGGGGGGTCCCTCAGATTTTTTGGGGGCTAATGCCCTATGTATTCTATCAAATTCCGGGCGTTCTACAGGCAGTCCCGGCACTAGCTCCTGACTAGGTCCAGGACCGTCTCAGGAATTCCCCTGAATCTCAAATTCGATCTCCTGGCGCGGTTCTCAAAATCTTCTAGTTTGCTATGAAGTACCAAGTTCTCCTCTTTAAGCGCATCTAGTTTTGATTGGCAATCTTGAGTATAAATTTCAATTTCGTCCATTTTTGCCTCTAAAGTCTCTGTGCGGCAGCCCAAGTCTCTTATTTCCTTAGTTAGACTAGTGGTGATTTGCTCTGAGGTGCGCTTTAGCGCTTTATTCAGCATTTTCTCGAATTGACTTAGGAGCTCTGAGGGGACTGTCTTACTTAATGTAGCTATTTGTGGGGTATTAGACAAGTCCTCCTCCTCACTGTCCGTGTCCATGTTCCTCAGAGAAGCTGCGGATTTCATTCCCTTTAACAAGCATTGCTTGCCTTTCCCCTCAGTATTAGACTCTGAGGTAGCTGAGGTGGCTGAGGAGAATGCCGCCTTTTTTACAGAGCCCTTCATCTGCTGGGCCGTGCTATTAGGGTTGGATTTACCCTTATTTCTGGCACCCCCCAGCACCATATTTCAATAAAATGGTTCTCCTCACCTCCTGGGAACTCGACCCGTCGTTTTCTGTTCGTTTGCAGCTCTATTAAAATCAATTATTTGCGGTTTTCTTTCCCCACAGAGCGGAGCTCTAGTGCAGCATGACTGTGCAGCTAGACCCCGCCTCCTGGCTCCGAAATATTCCATTTCAAGCAAGTTTAGGACTACAACAAATCATGTCATATGCCTAGAGAATTTTCCTACAGACTCCAACTAATCAAACAGGTTCACTGAGGGCCAGATCCACGTACCTCTGCGCCGGGCGCAGCGTATCTAAGATACACTACGCCGCCGTAACTTATTTATTTCATTTTGAATCCTCAAAGAATTCGCGCCATAAGTTACGGCGGCGTAGTGTATCTCTGGCAGCGTAAGGGCACAGAATTCAAATAGATGGGGGCGTGTTTTATGTAAATACGTCGTGACCCGACATAAACAGCGTTTTTTTTAACTGCGCATGTGCCGTCCGTGGGGGTATCCCAGTGCGCATGCTCGAAATTAAACCGGAACCAGCCAATGCTTACAACGGTGACGTCATTCTACGCAAATTCCTATTCGCAAACGACTTACGCAAACGATGTAAAAAATTTAAAATTGGACGCGGGAACGATGGCCATACTTAACATTGAGTACGCCTCATAACAGTAGCTTTAACAATACGCCGGAAAAAGCCGAACGCAAACGACGTAAACAACGTAAAAACAATGCGCCGGCCAGACGTACGTTCGTGGATCGCCGTAACTAGCTAATTCGCATACTCAATGCGGAATTAGACGGAAACGCCACCTAGCGGCCCCTGAAATATTGCAGCTTAGATCCGACGTACGCCTGTCGGATCTAGCCGAGATGCCGTCGTATCTTGTTTTGAGGATTCAAAACAAAGATACGACGCAGGAAATTTCAAATTATGCCGGCGTATCTATAGATACGCCGGCGTAATACCTTTGTGGATCTGGCCCTGAGTCTCCAGTCCACCAGAAGTTTCATCCGGTCTGGCCAAGTATTGATTGGTTGGAGTAATGACATCTGAATCTACTGCCCTAGTATTGTCTTTTCGAATAAAAAAAAAAATTGGTAAATTCAAAGAAATTTTGAATACGAATTACGAATACGAATTCCGAATATGAATTCCAAATACGAATTCCGAGTACGAATTCCGAAAACGTATTGAACGAATCAACTGAATTGACCTAAACAAAATAACTAGATAAACGAAACAAGACAAAACACATTTTTTCGTCATGCACATGTCTACTTTTCATTGAATGTACAGTAAGCGTCCCTTGTAGGGTTGTCCCGATAAAGATATCGGTAATCAGTATCGGCGAGTATTCGAAAAAAAGTATCGGTACTTGTACTCGGTCTTAAAAAAGTGGTATCGGGACAGCCCTAGTCCCTTGCGATAATTTTTGTAAACAATATTAAAGTGGAGGTTCACCTAAAAATAAACTTGGATCGTACACACCAGGGGATCTATCCGCTAAAACCGGTCCGCGGATCAATTCCAGCGGATCGATCCTCTCGTGTGTACGGGGCCTAAGAATCGGCTGTTTTTTAAAAAAAAAATACGTCCGTACATACCGTTTCCTATATGTGTTCTCACCGCCGCTTATGTTATGGGTATGATGGTCGGGGCTGGGCGTTCCTAATTGATTGACAGGCATCCGACCGATGCATACAGCTCGTCACGAGATGCCGAAAGAAGCCGAACGTCGGTGCGGCTCTATACGTCGCCTGCGCACCGACGTTCGGCTTCTTTCGGCATCTCATAACGCGATGTATGCATCGGTCGGATGCCTGTCAATCAATTAGGAACGCCCAGCCCCGACCATCATACCCGGAAGCGGCGGTGAGAACACATATAGGAAACGGTATGTACGGACGTATTTTTTTTAAAAAAAACAGCCGATTCTAATTGTCATTAATCTCATAAATGCAATGTTAAAAGTTTATTTTTAGGTGAACCTCCACTTTAAGTAAACTATATTTTTTAACATATGTTTAGCAAATGGAAAAGTAAATCATTATTCCAATTCCCAATATCCCAGCTGGAGGTCCGGGTCTGCCTCCTCTGCAGCCACATATTTGGGTGGAATTCGAACTTTCCAAGGAAGCCAATCTACTCTTGCTGGATTTTCCTAAGGGCTCAGTAATGATCCGCCTCCGTGTGTCCGTCAAGCTCAGCGGGGATCGCTCTGTAAAATCCCTGCTGAGCCGTCAGCTGACAGGGCGGTCCCCGCACACTGTGCAGGGACCGCCCTGTCTTTCCTCCGCTCTCCCCTATGGGGGGATCGGATAAACACGGACCGTATGTCCGTGTTCACCCGATCCGATCCGCCAGACGGAAGAAAAATAGGATTTTCTTCCATCCGATTTTGCGGAGCTTTGCGGAGGCGGGTAATTACGGGTGTCAGCGGATGGTCATCCGCTGACACCTGCAATCACATAGGGACCAATGTATGTCCCGTTTTCATCCACAACGGATGGATGAAAATGCGGACATATGGTCAGCACGTCTGAAAGGGGCCTTAGAGAGTAATCAGAGAATCCAGTTGGTTGAGATTGGCTACACTACTCACTAAAGCCTCTTACACACAATCAGATTTTCAGACGACTGGACGTCTGTTCTTTGTTGCATGCTAGTCTCATGTCGAAAGTGAAGAGGTTACTCACCATAAGAAAATTCTTGTACGACAGAATACAACTTCAGAAGTGATATCATGTGTTGAATAGTTTTGTATGTATTCTTTCATTTCTGAACATGCGTAGTCTTGCGCTTATGTTTTTTTCGTACTAAAACTGTACTACTTAAACCAGGGGTGCCCAACCTTTTGAAGAGCGAGGGCCACTTAAGCAACTTGGTAACCAGTCGAGGGCCACAATGAGCGAAGCGGGCGGATGACAGATCACGACTACTCTATAGGTCCTCCGACCCGCCCAGATGAAAGGGGACAAATTCCCTTCTGTTTTTCGGATTGGAGGTAGGCGAGCATAAACAAACATCTGTCGCTCTATAGAGGTGAATTGAGGGTCCCATTTGGTCAGGCTGATCGTGTGAAAAGGGCCTAAGACTGCTTTCACACTGATGTGCTGCGATTTACCCACCCTGCGGGTGCAGCATAGTGCACCTGTGTCTATACTGCGGGTTAGCTGAACTTTGCCATAGAGGAAGCATCGGCGTATGGGGCTCTGCTCCGCAGCCGCTTTCTTCCTCTACCACCAGCTTCATTCACAACACTCATGGTGTGGTATGGTTGATCGGCAACCTGCGATCTGGGCTTGCCAACCCACCATTCCAGATCAGGAGGTCGCGGGCCACATCAGAGGGCTCCGCGGGCCACATGTGGCCCCCAGGCCACTGGTTGGCCACCCCTGACTTAAACTAAAATTGGACATTGAGTTCACGTACAATAAAAACCGAAATCGGCTGTCAAAAGCACCGTACTAACGATCCAAAAATCGTCAGATCGTTCGTCAGATTAAATATTACTTCTGATTTTGTTATCGTGTGCACGGGCCTTAAAGCGGTTGTAAACCCGCATGACATTTTTTTTTTTTTTTTTCTCCTGTAAGGCAAAAGTCATAATGAGCTCATATGCACCGCATATTAGCTCATTATGAAATACTTACCTCGGAACGAGGTGTGTAGCACTTACCTGGTCCACGCCGAGCGAGATTTCATCTTGCCTCGGCGTGTCTTTCCGGGTATCGCCGCTCCAGCGCTGTGATTGGCTGGAGCGGCGATGACGTCACTCCCGCGCGTGCGCGCAGGAGATTTAAAACTCGGCAAGGTCCGGCGGCTGCCGGTCCTTTCGCCTTAGATCCCCCTGCGCATGCGCCGTGGCGCATTGCGAGGGGAATATCTCCTAAACCGTGCAGGTTTAGGAGATATTCTCCTTACCTACAGGTAAGCCTTGTTATAGGCTTACCTGTAGGTAAAAGTAAAAAAAGTGGGTTTACAACCACTTTAAAGCTGAGTTATGCCCAAAAAAAGTCAGTAGCTACAAATACTGCAAATTACCTTTCCAGGGCGCCCGCAATGTTGGCACCCGAAGCCAATCTGTCCCTCAACTCTCGGGTGCTGCCGCCGCCATCTTCGGTAAGGGAATCAGGAAGTGAAGCTTTGCGGCTTCACTTCCTGGTTTCCTACTGCGCATTCGCGACTTGCGCTGCATGATCCCACTGGTCCCTGCTGTCTTCTGGGACCTGTGTGTCTCTCAGAAGACAGCGGGGGGACGGAGGAGGCGCCGGAAGTGGTGTAAATAGCCGCGGAGACCTATGCCTGGAAATGGGAACAAATACCTGTATTAGACAGGTATCTGCTCCCTCCTCCCCCTGAAAGATCCAAGATAGAAAATTCATCACTGAAGCTCCAGTTCTACAGTACATAAGAAAATTTGTATAATATAATTTTTGGATGAACTGATCCTTTAAAAATTTGAAATTGTATTCAATAGTTTTTTTTATTATTATAGATTAATACTGATTGAAATACATGTTGCAATAAGGAAAACAGGGGATTAGAAATGTAATCCCTGACAAAGATGTCACTTTACATCTTGGAGTACAGGTATTTGCTCGCTGTAATTTCATTCCGGTGGCGGTTCAGTATATATTTCATAACTGGCTGTAAATGATCCACTCTAAATTTAGCCGTGTCCTATTTCTCTGCTTATATTCCCTGCACAGCTCCAGGTAATGGCAACCCGTATTCAACGCAGCTGCTGTGTTCCAGCTAATGATAGGCACTTCAGCAGGAAAACCAATACCTTTCCATTGTACTGCAGTAGCAAAGCGTGGACTTCATTAGACTCAATTCAAAAACTTTTACATACATATTTGTAGATAAAGAGGAATACTTACTTAAATTGATAATAAACTCTCAGTTGTTGAGCACTTTAACTACTTAAGACCCGGACCAAAATGCAGGAAAAGGACCAGGCCCCCCTTTTGCTTTTCTTCACCGCGTCGCTTTAACTGGGACAATTGCGCGGTCCTGCGACGTGGCTCCCAAACAAAATTGGCGTCCTTTTTTTCCCACAAATAGAGCTCTTTTGGTGGTATTTGATCACATCTGCGGTTTTTATTTTTTGCGCTATAAAGAAAAATAGAGCGACAATTCTGAAAAAAATGCAATATTTTTTACTTTTTGCTCTAATAAATATCCCCCAAAAATATCTAAAAATACTTTTTTTTCCCTCAGTTTAGGCCGATACGTATTCTTCTACCTATTTTTGGTAAAAAAAACTTTCAATAAGCGTTTATTGATTGGTTTGTGCAAAATTTATAGCGTTTACAAAATAGGGGATAGTTTTATGGCATTTTTATTAATATTTTTTTTTTACTACTAATGGCGGCGATCAGCGATTTTTTTCGTGACTGTGACATTATGGCGGACACATCAGACAATTTTGACACATTTTTGGGACCATTGTCATTTTTACAGCAAAAAATGCTATAAAAATGCACTGTTTACTGTGAAAATTACAATTGCAGTTTAGGAGTTAACCACTAGGTGGCGCTGTAGGGATTATGTGTGACCTCATGTGTGTTTCTAACTGTAGGGGGGCAGGGCTGGATGCGTGATGTCACTGATCGCCTTTCCATATATCAGGGAACAGACGATCAGTGACATTGTCACTGTGAAGAACGGAGAAGGTTTGTTTACACACACCTCTTCCCGTTCTTCAGCTCCTGTGACTGATTGCAGGACACCGGTGGCAATCGGTTCCACAAGTTCCGCGGCCGCGGTCGCGGAGCTTTGGACCGGATCGTGGGCGCGCGCGCCCCACGGCTGGGCATCTAAAGGGGATGTACAGGTACGTGCCTGTGCCCAGCCATGCCATTCTGCCAACGTAAATGTGCAGGAGGCGGTCCTTAAGTGGTTAATCTCAAAAGAAAATGCACTTACAAAACACAGATAGAGAAAGGGCTCACCAGGGTCTCATAATGCGCGGTGCGGTCCAGTCTCAGGTCCATCTAGATCCACGAATCTGCAGGCAGGGTGAATAGTCCATCCTGTGGTAGGAATCTGTTTTATTTCTTATTGTGCGTATATGCTTTGTCATAAGGTAGTCCATTTCATGCGATTTTTTGGTCTTTGCACCAGGCGGTTGCTTGACCAAATATGTGGAACAATTCAAATTAGGCAAAACTCATCTTCATATATATATGTCTTTCCTTCCACCTTCTATACTGTATATGTATGTTTATTACATGTACAGTACAGACCAAAAGTTTGGACACACCTTCTCATTCAAAGAGTTTTCTTTATTTTCATGACAATGAAATGATTGTAGATTCACACTGAAGGCATGAAAACTATGAATTAACACATGTGGAATTATACATAACAAAAAAGTGTGAAACAACTGAAAATATATTTCATATTCTAGGTTCTTCAAAGTAGCCACCTTTTGCAGCAGACACATCTCTAGAACTGCTAAGAGGAGACTGTGTGAATCAGGCCTTCATGGTAGAATATCTGCTAGGAAACCACTGCTAAAGAAAGGCAACAAGCAGAAGAGACTTGTTTGGGCTAAAGAACACAAGGGATGGACATTAGACCAGTGGAAATCTGTGCTTTGGTCTGATGAGTCCAAACTTGAGATCTTTGGTTCCAACCCCCGTGTCTTTGTGTGACGCAGAAAAGGTGAACGGATGGACTCTACATGCCTGGTTCCCACCGTGAAGCATGGAGGAGGAGGTGTGGTGGTGTGGGGGTGCTTTGCTGGTGACACTGTTGGGGATTTATTCAAAAATGAAGGCATACTGAACCAGCATGGCTACCACAGCATTTTGCAGCGGCATGCTATTCCATCCGGTTTGCGTTTAGTTGGACCATCATTTATTTTTCAACAGGACAATGACCCCAAACACACCTCCAGGCTGTGTAAGGGCTATTTGACCAAGAAGGAGAGTGATGGGGTGCTGCACTAGGTGACTTCCTCTTGAAGCTCATCAAAGCAAAAGGTGGCTACTTTGAAGAACCTAGAATATGAAATATATTTTCAGTTGTTTCACACTTTTTTGTTATGTATAATTCCACATGTGTTCATTCATAGTTCTGATGCCTTCAGTGTGAATCTACAATTTTCATAGTCATGAAAATAAAGAAAACTCTTTGAATGAGAAGGTGTGTCCAAACTTTTGGTCTGTACTGTGTGTATATATGTGTTTTACAAATATTATGAGACCCTGATGAGCCCTTTCTGTATCTGTGTTTTGTAAGTGCATTTCCTTTGAGATTAAACATTTTATCTGACATATTGCACTTAGGTGGCCTTCCCTTCTTTGTCCCCTTAGGAACCTTTAGAACCAGTGAGTTCCCCATAGCTCTACAGCCATACATTCCCACCACACCATAGACCAGGTGTGCCTGACCAGTGGCCCGGTGGCCAATTGTGGCCAGCGCAGTCCCTCATGTGGCCCACAACCTCCTGCTCTGGTATGGAATAGAATAGAATACTGTTATTAAAGGTACGTTTTTACTACTAAAATTACAGTGTGATTTTATATGGGCATATCCTTCCTGCAGTGGTTTCTGGGCTGCTTTCAAACTGACCCGCAGGTACAGAGAAGTGCACCTGTGGGTTACCTGCAATGAGCCATAGACTTCTATTACCTGCGAGTTTGGTGTGCTGAGATTAGAGTGGGCTCTATAGAGCCGAGTGGGCTGCTATCCACCCACTCCACTCATTGTGGCCTGCGACCGGGTCGGCTACCAAGTTGCTTAAGTGGCCCTTGCTCTTCATAAGGTTGGGCACCCCGCCATAGACTCTTGTCATAGACTGCAATTTCCATAGTTTAAAAAAAAAAAAGATTTTAGCTGTAATTTTCCAGAAGATAAAAATCCTTTCAGAATATAAAAATATGCAATCAACTCCACTCGATCTGACTAGATATGGACAAGCCGTGTCCACTAGGGTGTCCTTCACAATTTTCAACCCATAGAAAGTGATACATTTGGAGAAAATGAGTCACATTTAATACTCAAAGACTAATTATTTCCTAGTCATGTTTCCCCGTGGCTTTACTTGGAGCTATAGTATATGTTACTGAAACAAGCGCTCAAAATAACAAGTCTACATTACAGCAGCCATTACCTAGAAGCAGTTAGCCTAAGGTCAACCTACTAGTTCTCTTTCTCATTAGAAATAGAAATCCAGGTGGAAAACATGGATGTGCGTGACCTATTTTAATTGTAAGTAGGTGAGTTTTAAAGTCTTTCTCTGTGCAATACCCTTTTAGATATCGGTGTAACAGTGGTAAAAGACCACATGGGGTTATTCATGATGTTCATTAATTAATATGCAGTCTTTCGAAAGTCAAATATGAGATATTTATATATGTAAAAATACTTTAACTCCCAACCTCTGAGGCCGCGTACACACGACCGGTCAAAACCGATGAGAATAGACCGAGGTTCAGTTTCATCGGTCCAAACCGACCGTGTGTACGGCCCATCGGTCTTTTGTCCTTCGGACCATAATTTTAAAACTTGCTTTAAAATCGAACCGATGGACCGCTGACCGATCGGGCCAAACCGATGGTTAGTACACAAAAGCATCGGTTCAAAACCCGCGCATGCTCAGAGTCAAGTCGACGCATGCTTGGAAGCATTGAACTTCGTTTTTTTCAGCACGTCGTGTGTTTTACGTCACCGCGTTCTGACCCGATCGGTTTTTGAACTGATGGTGTGTACACACATCAGACCATCAGGTCACTTCAGCGGTGGACCGATGAAGGTCCGTCGGACCATTCTCATCGGATGAACCGGTCGTGTGTACAGGGCCTGAGAAACATGCAATATGTACAGAGCATCAGAGTGTGACACTATGCCTGATTTGTGCCCCCCACCATTTATAGAAAGGGGGTAGACTTATCCAAAATCCCACCTATGGGTCTGTCTAAGACTCCTGTTGAAAGGCCGTGTAGTGCATTATGGTTAGAAAAAAATTCCCCCAGGACTGTGAATCTTGAAGGATACTTGCAAGATTCACCTCTAAGGCCCCGTACACACGACCGAGGAACTCGACGTGCCAAACACATCGAGTTCCTCGTCGAGTTCAGTGTGGAAGCCGCCGAGAAACTCGGCGGGCCGACTTTTCCCATTGACTAACGAGAAAATAGAGAACATGTTCTCTTTTCGGCCCAACGAGTTCCTCGACGGGTTCCTCGCTGAAAAGTGTACACACGACCGAGTTTCTCGGCAGAATCCAGCTCCGACCGGGTTTCTGGCTGAATTCTGCCGAGAAACTCGGTCGTGTGTACGGGGCCTGAGGCTGCAATTACACCTGAACGCGGCGTATTTTACCGCAATTTTCCGCCACAAATTGCAGCGTTTTGTCCTGCGATTTGCCGCGACAAAATGTGGCGTTTTTTAGCCTAACATGCGCCGGAGGGGTGATTAACATTGTCGGCTGTGCCGAACGCCGAAAGCCGCCTGAAAAAAGGGTCCGGGACTTGTTTTGAGCTTCAGGCGTACGGCGTTTCGGCGTTCGGCGTGGAGATGTGAACCATCTCCATAGCCGACAATGTTAAATCACCCCTCCAGCGTATTTCAGGCTGCAATAGCGTCGCGCTACAGGCGACAAAACGCCTAGGTGTGAATGGAGCCTAAGGCCTCGTAGACACGCACAGTTTTCTTTCCTGCAGAGAAACCAGAGTCTTGGGTTATATCAATGCACAGGGGAGAGGGGAGAGAGTGAAGCAGATGCTGCTGGTGCATTAATCACGCAGGATAACAAACGTGACCAGGACAGATTTTCCAACCTGTCCGATCAATAAACACCTATAACTTTCATTATTAAACAGAAAACCCTTCTACTAACGTTTGCTCACTAAATCTAGTTTAGGTTGCTGGCAAGAAAACTGCTGGCAGAGCTTTCTTGCCGAGTAAACCGAGCGTGTGTACGAGGCTTTGAGGTTTCTCGTCAAGAAAACTGCCCAGAATCTAGACGAGAAAAATAGAGAACCCTCTCTCTATTTTCTCGTTGTGAGATTCTCGGCAGTGTTTTCCTGCTGAGAAACCCAAGCGTGTGTATACTTACCTCTCCATGGAAACCAGTGCATGCTCGAAATGACTTTGACGCATGCGTGGTAGCTTCCAAGGCATAGGTAGGGTGAAGCAAGAAGGCGGTGGCGGCATTGAATGTGACGAGAGCATGCTCGTCGTAGTCAATGACGTCACCGCATTCATGCCATTCAAAAGAACGTTGGTTCTTTTGAATGGAGTGTGTGTACACTCAACCGGCAAGAGAATCTTGCCAAGAATCTCATCAGGAAAAACAAAGTTTTTCTTGACGAGATTCTGGGCCGTGTGTACAGGGCATAACCCTCAGTAGTGTCAAACCTGAACCTCAATATTATTTCTTATTTCTGATTTATATACTACACAATATATATTTATAATTTAGTAAATTGAGAACAAGTTTTTACATCCACAATCTGACCCAACTGGCATTGTGCAGTAAATGTAGCAACAATTTTTATCAGCTAGTATCCCAAAACAATGTGCCTCCCTCGCATTTATTTCGCTATATGCAACTGTCTCATGCGTTTAATACCCAGGTAATGGCAAACGTCACGCAAATAGTGCAGTCTGATCTGGAGAGGGTAATTCGATATGATTGCACCAGGAAACCGACCTCGGTCCTCTACGCGCAACTCCTTAGAGTTTCCTCTTCACATTTGCCTAAGCTCTGTCAGCGATGGACACAGGACATCCCGGGACTGGACTCCGAGGATTGGGAGGACATGTGGGACTTCCCCTTCAAAATCCTGGTCTCACTTTGAGACTGTCTCATACAATACAAAATCCTACATCAGGCTTATATTACCCCGTATAGGCTGCATAAAATGAGAACCTCCCTGTCCTCGGAGTGCTGGAGGTGTACGGGGGATCCGGGCGACTTTATACACATCTTCTGGTCCTGCCCAGTAATTGAACACTACTGTTCACAAGTACTATCAGTAATACAAGAGGTGGTGGGAATAGATGTAGCCCTAACCCCGCAGACATGCCTTCAGGGCCGGCGCTAGGCATAGGCAAGTCAAGCGGCTGCCTAGAGCGCCAGGGTAGGGGGAGCGGCAAAATCCGGATCCCCAGCCACTCGCTGGGGATTCGGATCATTAAAATGCCGGAATTTTTCAAAAACATGCCTTATGGCACCAGCCGCCAGGCTAGGAGGCGGTTTGCGCCTGTGGAGACACCACCTTCACCACGCCATCCCCAGCCTGCAGCGCCGTTGCCTGATGCCATGGCTGAGACACAGAGCCGACCTGGAGCTGAGCACAGTCCGGAGAACAGGCAGTACACGGGAGGAGCGCACAGGCGGACAGCGGCCACTGGTGGCAGCAGAGAGCTCCCTGCAAAACTTCATGACACGAACATGATGGCAGGGCAGGTGCGATGGAAGTCCTGCATGCAAGCCCGGGCTCGCCGCGACGTCCGATCTCTTCCCCCCCCTCCCGGCCGCCCGGGGGACTCTACGAGAGGAGCAGACAGACGGGCAGCAGCGCCGCCTCCCCCCAGAAAAGCCCCCACCGCCGCCGGTTCAGGTACACAGTGGAAGCACAGGCAGGACGCTCAGTGCTGCAGCCTGTCATCACAAGGAATAAAACAATTTATTCTGCTGTCAGTGTCAAGACTAGTTTACATTGCACTGTGTACAGAGGGAGAACTGGTTTGTGTGTGTGTAGGGGGGGTACAGAGTGGGAACGTGTTTGGGGGAGGGGGGGTACAGAGTGGGACCTGGTGTGGGGGCGGGGGGTGGACAGATGTATGTGTGTGGGGGACAGAGTGGGAACTGGTGTGTGGGGGGGGGCAAATGTGTGTGTGGGGGGGTACAGAGTGGTAACTGGTGTGGGGGGGGCAGATGTGTGGGGGGGTACAGAGTGGTAACTGGTGTGGGGGGCAGATGTGCAGGGGGGTACAGAGTGGGAACTGGTGTGGGGGGGACAGATGTGCAGGGGGGTACAGAGTGGGAACTGGTGGGGGGGGGGGGGACAGATGTGCAGGGGGGTACAGAGTTTGCATTTTTTATTATTTTTACTAGGAAAGTAGCATTGTCAGTGTATCTGTCGCTCGTACAGACAGGCAGTTACACAGTTGGCCTCTCTGTATACTGCTTTAGCCTAGAAATAGGTGAAGAGGCACCACACAAATCTCAGTGAGGGGCGGAGCGAATGGTGCGTGGGGGGCGCCAAAATGAGGCTGAGCCTAGGGTGTCAAAAATCCTTGCACCAGCCCTGCATGTCTTCTAGGTTTAGTAGAAGAATTAGCCCCCACGGTGGCAGAGAGAACTCTGATAGGACTCCTGTTATTCTATGCCAGGAAAATTATCACTCTCTGCTGGAAAAAACGTGCCCCGCCATCCAGTGGCATAGCGTGGGGGGTGTGAGGGGGGCCACCGCCCCGCACGCAAAATTTAGAGGGGTGCTGTCACGAGTGTAGAGAGGAGGGAGCGCCAACAACAGATAGGACATAGAAACATATGCATGATGTCACCACTCCAGGCTTTACCAGTCTTTATCAAGAATGCTCTCCTCTTCCCTACAGCCACCGCTGTCTCACACAGCTGATCATGTGACCAGACTGGAGCTAGCTGAAAATAGGTAAGTCCATGCCTCGCCCCAGGTGCTGACAACCCACGCCATCCATATTGCTATGGAAAACACATGTCAATAAAGTAATGCCACTCTATAAGGAAACCTACCAAAATAGAGGATGCCCCAAAAAATATGATAGAGTGTGGGCCAAATGGCTAGCGGAAGCCTCTACGGCGACCGACTGATTGAGCATGTACTTAATACCACTCTATGGGTTGATGTGGTTTTGATACATTGGGTGTTTTTTTTTTCTTCTGTATTATAATCTCTGTTATGGGTTTATGGGATATATTTTATTGTCCCTTGGGTCTCAACTGAGATATTTGATCCTTAGACATTTCAATGGAGTGGGAGCCAATACAGCACTAGTTTGTTTTTTTGTTTTTTTTATGTGACCGTGCTACAGCTGTATGTTACTAATGATGGAAGCAGCCTATTGCCAGCTGGTACTGACTCCTGCGTTGGTCTAGTCCCAATGCTGTGGCAGGTTTAGGCCCCGTACACACGACCGAACATGTCTGCTGAAACTGGTCCGCAGACCAGTTTCAGCGGACATGTTCGGTCGTCTGTACGTCCGACCGAACAATTTTGCGGTGGATCTGACAGGTTTCCAGCAGACAAATGTTTCTTAGCATGCTAAGAAACATGTCCGCTGGAAGCCTGTCCTTCGGACATGTTCGGTCATCTGTACAGACTCATCGGACATGTCCGCTCGGCCGAAAGCCCTCGCATGCGTCGAAGTGATTCAACGCATGCGTGGAAGCATTGACCTTCCAGGGTCGCGGACGTCGCCGCGTCATCGTTGCGGCAACGGCGCGGCCACGTCACCGCGTATCCTGTCCGCGGGGATTTTGGTTTGATGGTGTGTACAACCATCAGACCAAAATCTGGCAGCGGACATGTCCGATGAAAACGGTCCGGCGGACCGTTTTCATCGGACAGTCCGTCCGTGTGTACGAGGCCTTACTGTTGTTTGTTTGTATGTTTTATACACAATAAAAAGATAAAAAAAATAAATAAATGTAGCAACTATTTTAAATGATATGTATACAGGGACTCAGAAGGAAAAGCATCTTCTGAGCGTTCAAGTCTTGGGTTATATCAATGCACAGGGGAGAGGGAAGAGAGTGGAGCAGATGCTGCTGGTGCATTAATCACGCAGGATAACAAACGTGACCAGGACAGATTTTCCAACCTGTCCGATCAATAAACACCTATAACTTTCATTATTAAACAGAAAACCCTTCTACTAACGTTTGCTCACTAAATCTAGTTTAGGTTGCTGAGCTAAAATATTTAAAGAACTTGCAGAGTAGATAGCAGGAGATTTTTAGTGAAAGATTCTATTCCTGCTGTTGGTTTGTAAGCAAAATGAACCCCAGACCTTAAAATGGTTGTAAACAATCATCTTGTAAAACAACCGATTCAGTTTAAAATTGAAATGAAAGGCAACACATTTGTGTACAGATATATAAAAAACATTATCAATTCCCTTTTCCCTTTTTGTGTATACTTACCTCTCCATGGAAACCAGTGCATGCTCGAAATGACTTTGACGCATGCGTGGTAGCTTCCAAGGCATAGGTAGGGTGAAGCAAGAAGGCGGTGGCGGCATTGAATGTGACGAGAGCATGCTCGTCGTAGTCAATGACGTCACCGCATTCATGCCATTCAAAAGAACGTTGGTTCTTTTGAATGGAGTGTGTGTACACTCAACCGGCAAGAGAATCTTGCCAAGAATCTCATCAGGAAAAACAAAGTTTTTCTTGACGAGATTCTGGGCCGTGTGTACAGGGCATAACCCTCAGTAGTGTCAAACCTGAACCTCAATATTATTTCTTATTTCTGATTTATATACTACACAATATATATTTATAATTTAGTAAATTGAGAACAAGTTTTTACATCCACAATCTGACCCAACTGGCATTGTGCAGTAAATGTAGCAACAATTTTTATCAGCTAGTATCCCAAAACAATGTGCCTCCCTCGCATTTATTTCGCTATATGCAACTGTCTCATGCGTTTAATACCCAGGTAATGGCAAACGTCACGCAAATAGTGCAGTCTGATCTGGAGAGGGTAATTCGATATGATTGCACCAGGAAACCGACCTCGGTCCTCTACGCGCAACTCCTTAGAGTTTCCTCTTCACATTTGCCTAAGCTCTGTCAGCGATGGACACAGGACATCCCGGGACTGGACTCCGAGGATTGGGAGGACATGTGGGACTTCCCCTTCAAAATCCTGGTCTCACTTTGAGACTGTCTCATACAATACAAAATCCTACATCAGGCTTATATTACCCCGTATAGGCTGCATAAAATGAGAACCTCCCTGTCCTCGGAGTGCTGGAGGTGTACGGGGGATCCGGGCGACTTTATACACATCTTCTGGTCCTGCCCAGTAATTGAACACTACTGTTCACAAGTACTATCAGTAATACAAGAGGTGGTGGGAATAGATGTAGCCCTAACCCCGCAGACATGCCTTCAGGGCCGGCGCTAGGCATAGGCAAGTCAAGCGGCTGCCTAGAGCGCCAGGGTAGGGGGAGCGGCAAAATCCGGATCCCCAGCCACTCGCTGGGGATTCGGATCATTAAAATGCCGGAATTTTTCAAAAACATGCCTTATGGCACCAGCCGCCAGGCTAGGAGGCGGTTTGCGCCTGTGGAGACACCACCTTCACCACGCCATCCCCAGCCTGCAGCGCCGTTGCCTGATGCCATGGCTGAGACACAGAGCCGACCTGGAGCTGAGCACAGTCCGGAGAACAGGCAGTACACGGGAGGAGCGCACAGGCGGACAGCGGCCACTGGTGGCAGCAGAGAGCTCCCTGCAAAACTTCATGACACGAACATGATGGCAGGGCAGGTGCGATGGAAGTCCTGCATGCAAGCCCGGGCTCGCCGCGACGTCCGATCTCTTCCCCCCCCTCCCGGCCGCCCGGGGGACTCTACGAGAGGAGCAGACAGACGGGCAGCAGCGCCGCCTCCCCCCAGAAAAGCCCCCACCGCCGCCGGTTCAGGTACACAGTGGAAGCACAGGCAGGACGCTCAGTGCTGCAGCCTGTCATCACAAGGAATAAAACAATTTATTCTGCTGTCAGTGTCAAGACTAGTTTACATTGCACTGTGTACAGAGGGAGAACTGGTTTGTGTGTGTGTAGGGGGGGTACAGAGTGGGAACGTGTTTGGGGGAGGGGGGGTACAGAGTGGGACCTGGTGTGGGGGCGGGGGGTGGACAGATGTATGTGTGTGGGGGACAGAGTGGGAACTGGTGTGTGGGGGGGGGCAAATGTGTGTGTGGGGGGGTACAGAGTGGTAACTGGTGTGGGGGGGGCAGATGTGTGGGGGGGTACAGAGTGGTAACTGGTGTGGGGGGCAGATGTGCAGGGGGGTACAGAGTGGGAACTGGTGTGGGGGGGACAGATGTGCAGGGGGGTACAGAGTGGGAACTGGTGGGGGGGGGGGGGACAGATGTGCAGGGGGGTACAGAGTTTGCATTTTTTATTATTTTTACTAGGAAAGTAGCATTGTCAGTGTATCTGTCGCTCGTACAGACAGGCAGTTACACAGTTGGCCTCTCTGTATACTGCTTTAGCCTAGAAATAGGTGAAGAGGCACCACACAAATCTCAGTGAGGGGCGGAGCGAATGGTGCGTGGGGGGCGCCAAAATGAGGCTGAGCCTAGGGTGTCAAAAATCCTTGCACCAGCCCTGCATGTCTTCTAGGTTTAGTAGAAGAATTAGCCCCCACGGTGGCAGAGAGAACTCTGATAGGACTCCTGTTATTCTATGCCAGGAAAATTATCACTCTCTGCTGGAAAAAACGTGCCCCGCCATCCAGTGGCATAGCGTGGGGGGTGTGAGGGGGGCCACCGCCCCGCACGCAAAATTTAGAGGGGTGCTGTCACGAGTGTAGAGAGGAGGGAGCGCCAACAACAGATAGGACATAGAAACATATGCATGATGTCACCACTCCAGGCTTTACCAGTCTTTATCAAGAATGCTCTCCTCTTCCCTACAGCCACCGCTGTCTCACACAGCTGATCATGTGACCAGACTGGAGCTAGCTGAAAATAGGTAAGTCCATGCCTCGCCCCAGGTGCTGACAACCCACGCCATCCATATTGCTATGGAAAACACATGTCAATAAAGTAATGCCACTCTATAAGGAAACCTACCAAAATAGAGGATGCCCCAAAAAATATGATAGAGTGTGGGCCAAATGGCTAGCGGAAGCCTCTACGGCGACCGACTGATTGAGCATGTACTTAATACCACTCTATGGGTTGATGTGGTTTTGATACATTGGGTGTTTTTTTTTTCTTCTGTATTATAATCTCTGTTATGGGTTTATGGGATATATTTTATTGTCCCTTGGGTCTCAACTGAGATATTTGATCCTTAGACATTTCAATGGAGTGGGAGCCAATACAGCACTAGTTTGTTTTTTTGTTTTTTTTATGTGACCGTGCTACAGCTGTATTTTACTAATGATGGAAGCAGCCTATTGCCAGCTGGTACTGACTCCTGCGTTGGTCTAGTCCCAATGCTGTGGCAGGTTTAGGCCCCGTACACACGACCGAACATGTCTGCTGAAACTGGTCCGCAGACCAGTTTCAGCGGACATGTTCGGTCGTCTGTACGTCCGACCGAACAATTTTGCGGTGGATCTGACAGGTTTCCAGCAGACAAATGTTTCTTAGCATGCTAAGAAACATGTCCGCTGGAAGCCTGTCCTTCGGACATGTTCGGTCATCTGTACAGACTCATCGGACATGTCCGCTCGGCCGAAAGCCCTCGCATGCGTCGAAGTGATTCAACGCATGCGTGGAAGCATTGACCTTCCAGGGTCGCGGACGTCGCCGCGTCATCGTTGCGGCAACGGCGCGGCCACGTCACCGCGTATCCTGTCCGCGGGGATTTTGGTTTGATGGTGTGTACAACCATCAGACCAAAATCTGGCAGCGGACATGTCCGATGAAAACGGTCCGGCGGACCGTTTTCATCGGACAGTCCGTCCGTGTGTACGAGGCCTTACTGTTGTTTGTTTGTTTGCATGTTTTATACACAATAAAAAGATAAAAAATAAATAAATGTAGCAACTATTTTAAATGATATGTATACAGGGACTCAGAAGGAAAAACATCTTCTGAGCGTTCAAGTCTTGGGTTATATCAATGCACAGGGGAGAGGGAAGAGAGTGGAGCAGATGCTGCTGGTGCATTAATCACGCAGGATAACAAACGTGACCAGGACAGATTTTCCAACCTGTCCGATCAATAAACACCTATAACTTTCATTATTAAACAGAAAACCCTTCTACTAACGTTTGCTCACTAAATCTAGTTTAGGTTGCTGAGCTAAAATATTTGAAGAACTTGCAGAGTTGATAGCAGGAGATTTTTAGTGAAAGATTCTATTCCTGTTGTTGGTTTGTAAGCAAAATGAACCCCAGACCTTAAAATGGTTGCAAACAATCATCTTGTAAAACAACCGATTCAGTTTAAAATTGAAATGAAAGGCAACACATTTGTGTACAGATATATAAAAAACATTATCAATTCCCTTTTCCCCACTTTTTTATAAGTGATAATATTCCTTCTGTTCTCAGCTGCATACGAGCTAGGGGGAGGAGAATCAATAATAGGCATGTGCATTTCGTTTCGTTCCGAATCGAAATTCGGACGAATTTTTCATTATTCGGACATTCGGATGCATACGAATTCCCGAATTGCAATATTAATGAATTTACCGAATCCAAACGAACATTTTCGATTCCAAATCGAAAATCCGCGGACGAAATTCGATCGGAATTCAAATTTTTTTTTTTTTAATTCCGATCGAATTTCGTCCGCGGGTTTTCGATTTGGAATTCAAATTTTTTTTTTTTTTCGAATTCCGATCGAATTTCAAAATTATATTCGAAAAGAGACTATTTGTTGTCGAATCCGGTCGAAATACTTTCGAATTCGACCGGATTTTTCGAAATTCGGTCGAAAACGAACGAATTCCGGAAACGGTCGAAATATTTTCGAATTCGACCAGATTTTTCGAAATTCGGTCGAAAACGAACGAGTTCCGAAAACGAATTTAACACATGTAGCGAACCTAACTTAACTAAATTAATTAAATAATGAATTAAAACGAAACTAAACAAAACAAAATTTTCCCTTTTGCACATGCCTAATCAATAACACACTGATCTTCCCACCAGTAAAGTTGTGCGGGGGGGGGGGGGTCAGAACAAGTCTGATCATTGGAGGAGAACAGGCTGAGTTCCCATCACAAATAGGGAACTAACCATGGTGAGCTCTCCTGCCTAGTGTGGTCAGTTTTTAACAGGAAAGCAGAGGGCCTGGCAGGAACACAGTGGATTTCACACAAAGAGAGCAATACAAAGAGAACAAGATACTTTTTCATACAAATACATGGTGCAGAAGGCACATATCAGGAATATGAAATGTTGGGGTAACAAACTAATGTTTTGCTGGCGTGGAGAGTAGTGAGCCAGCTCTACATACCTGACCTGTCTCCCCATTGTGATGTCATTAAGCTGCTGCAGTCTTCTGAATCCTGGGAGAAACCCTACCTCCCGTGACCCAGATTCAGCCGACAATGGGCTAAAGCATGCTGTTGGCTGATGTCACAGAACTGGTGCGGGCTTCTGAAGGGATCCTGACAATAATGTGGGAATCCACCCAGATTCCTGACCAGCAGCTGGCTCAACCTCTCAGTGTACTGCTGACAGCCTGAGAAAGCTGCTCCTGTCCCTTGCACAGCCTGGCACTCCAGTGAGCACTGGAGGAGCAGAGCAGAGAGCCAGTGACTGACAGTCACTGCTTTATGTTCAGAGCAGATTTGAGAACTCAGTGATCAGCAGTTTGATTTGTCAGTTCTCTCTGTAGAGCCGACAGGGGACAGCTGCAGCATCGGATCAATGCTGCATCTACATAGGTGAGTATGAATGTTTGTTATTTTTGAATACCACACTTCTCTTTTAAAGCGGGGATTCGTGGCGGCGATCTGCGATTTTTATTGTGACCGTGACATTGCGGCTGACATATCGGACACTTTTGACACATTTTTGGGACCAGTCACATTTACACAGCGATTAGTGCTATAAAAATGGACTGATTACTGTGTAAATGTGACTGGCAGGGAAGGGGTTAACACTAGGGGGCGCTGAAGGGGTAAAATATGTTCCCTAAAGTGTGTTCTAACTGTAGAGTGAGGGGACTCACAAGGGGAGGAGATCGATGTGTGTTCCTCTGTACTGGGAGCACACATCGGTCTCCTCACCGCTGACAGGACATGGACATGGTCCTGCCGTGATTGTGGGAAATCGTGGGTGCCCAGCGGACATCGTGATCGCAGGGCACGCGCACCGGGTCCCGAGCAATGCGCCGCCGACAGCCCCCTAGCGGCCGGGAATGCAAGGACGTCATATGACGTCCAGTCTGAATGAGGAAAGGTTCCCGCTGACGTCATTTTACAATGACTCGGTAGGGAAGTGGTTAAACATCGTACCTGCTGGGTGTCTATAGTATGCCTGTTGAAGTGGCACATGTTTCCCGTGTTTAGAACTGCCCCTGCACAAAATTACATTTATATAGGAATAAAAGTCATTTGAAACTGTTTGCGGCTTTATAATGTCTGGTCCCGGCAATATGGATGAAAATCATTGAGAAAAATGGCTTTGGCCAATAACGGCTCTCCGTTTATCCGTGGTATACATCTAGCCTCCTCCCTCTCAGAAATAAGAAACGGTTCTTGGAGCAAAAATGGCTAAAATCTCAATGCAATTTGGACAAACAAGCCTACATTGCAGAGGTTATGCCAAGGCAGTAAAAAGAACAAATTATAATACCAAAATTAGTGTCGCCCCTAACCAAACGGGAGAATTGTTCACCATAGTCCGGGAGATTTTTGAGCCAAAAAGATTCCACTCCAAGATTATGGCGACTCCACAACTGTGTAATGATATTCACCAGTCTTTAATTTCAAAAGTGGAGAAAATCTGTGCTCGATCCTACTTAGCACCCCCCTGTGCAACACCAAAAGCCAAAACCACCCTGGAAAAACGATGTAAATTTTGTCCAGTGTCAGAGGAGGAAATCAGAGCTATCATCTCAAAACTGAAACCAACCAGTTATCCTGATGACCCCTGCCATGCCTGTTTCATTCAGAAGCATGTAGACACTCTGGTTATTGACATCTGCAGAGTAATTAATTTGTCCCTCCGCCTGGGTATAGTGCCATCTAGATTCAAGAGAGCAATCATACTCCCATTATTGAAAAAAGTGTGCCTGGACCCCACAATACTTACCAACTACCGCCCCATTTCTCTACTGTCTTTTCTACCTAAGGTCCTGGAGCAGGTTGTGTTTATCTAGCTGCAGGAGCAGTTTGAGTCACACGGTCTGTTCCATGACTGCCAGTCGGGATTTTGACCCGGGCGCGGTACAGAGATGTCCACCCTAGATATGAGGGAACATCTGCTGGGTGTCCGTGACGCGGGGTACCATCGACCATTCTATCCTTCTTTCTAGAATGCAATCCTTATTTGGCTGTGAGGACTCAGTGTTAAATTGGATTAGATCCTTCTTGTCCGAAAGAACGCACTCCATAAAAATGGAGTCGTCCCGCTCAAACACCCAGCCATTGACCCGCGGGGTACCTCAGGGCTCTGCCCTTTCTCCCTTATTCTTTAACTGCTATATGCGCCCACTTCCTGACCTCATTACCAGCTATGGTCTAGGCTGCCAGATCTACACGGATGACACACAGATCTTGGCAGACCTTGCAAGTGGACCTAATATGCCTGACCAGCTGAATAAGGGACACAAACAGGCTAGGCCTTAACGCCGACAAAACTGAGCTTTTGCTGATAGTCCCACAGGCCAATTCTATCGTCTTTCCTGCCTGGCCATCCTCGTTCGGCCCTGCCCCAACTCCAGCTAAGCAGGTTAAAAATCTGGGTATCATTTTTGAATGAATGAATGAAAAACTTATAAAGCGTGGCGCATGCGAACTGAATCGCTTCTGGGCGCTAGTTGTTCGTGTCTCATGACATCAAAAGAGCAGAGTTTTGATCCGTCTTCTGAAAGTCAGGTGGTTTTCCTCCAACCGAATGCTGGTTGGTAAAGCGTTCCATAGTCTAGGACCCTGAAAAGCAAACCTTCTTTCTCCTTTGGACTTGTATTTGGTTTTTGGTACCCTGACCAGATTTTGGTCGGTGGATCGCAGAACGTGATTCGAATTGTGAGGTTCTATCTTGTCGCAAAGATATTGCGGAGCCTTCCCATCAGTGGCGGCCCGTCCATAGGGGCGCCCGGGCGCCGCCCCCCATCCCACAGTCAGTAAAAAAAAAAAAAAAAAAAAAATATTTTTTTTTTAAATCTGTCCCTTTAAGAATTTTTTTTTTCCCAAAAAAGGGCCTTATGGGCTCTATGTCCGCGCGCCGGACGCCGGGAACAGTCCTGTAGGAGTAGCGCCACGTCTGTGCAATCACGGGATTGCAGACGCGGCGCTACATTGGAAAAAAAAATATGCCTTTGTGGCGCTCTCCATCGCGCCATTTGCTTCCGGCGCGATGGAGTGTATAGTTATGGCCGGGCGGGTGCATACACTGTCTGTGTGCACCCGCCCGTCTCTGTGCTCGTTCCGACGTCACTTGAAAAACAGGAAGTGACGTCGGGGCAGCTCGAGCTCAGTGCGCCCGACCGTGGACGAGGTAAGCTTGCCTGTCTCTACTTCGGCGGCCGCTTCACAGCTGCATCCAACCCCTCCCGCGATTTCCACAAAGTATGTTCGTATTCGGCGGCCGGCCCCCCCTTCCCCCCCCCCCCCGCTTATTCAAAGTTTTTTTTCAATTGATTATTCGGCGGCCCCCCCCCCCCCGCTTATTCAAAGGCTTTTTATTGCATTTAATATTCGTCATTTTTTTTATCTAATATTCGGCGGCTGGCATCCACCCTCCACCCCCCCTGCTTAATCCAATTTCTTTTTTATATACAATGCCAGGCAACAACGCCCCCCCCCCCCCCCCAATCAGAGTTTTTTTTATTTAATATTAGTTAAATATATTAAGCTTATTAACAGTTTATTTTTTATATTTGATTCAATTTAGCATTAAGTATAAAAAAAGTTTTTTTTTTAATAACTGGGGGGGGGGGGGGGGGGTGGTCTGGTGGGGTAGTGTTACCGCCCGCTGTAGTGTTACTTGTGCTGTAATGAATTTTTACATAGAAAATAAATGTTGTTAATAAATGGGTAAATGAATTATAAAAAAAAGATTTTTCCAATAACGGTTATTAAAAAAATCTTTTTTTTATAATTCATTTACCCATTTATTAACAACATTTCTTTTCTATGTAAAAATTCATTACAGCACAAATAGCGGCCGGTAACACTACCCCACCAGACCACCCCCCCCAGTTATTAAAAAAAAAACTTTTTTTATACTTAATGTGCAGGGAAAATATCGGCCGTCAACACCACCCCACCCCCCGCTTGCAAATTGTCCTGCGACTTGGGACTGGAAAGTTGCAGGATAAGTTGGACCCGATGATTTCCAATGAGAACTGTTCATATCTGTGCAACTTTGAAGTAGTTCCTGCATTACTTTTGTCCCACTTTGATGTGACTTGAGGTCCATAGACCTCCAGAATACATAGGCATTGCTTCAAGTCGCTGCAAAATCGCACCAAAAAATTGTGGCAGAATCTTGCGACTTTCAGGCTAATGCAGTCTGAAATTTGCACAATTCTACTGCAATTCTGATGCGATTTAAAGCAATGCCTGTGTATTCTGGAGGTCTATGGACCTCAAGTTGCATCAAAGTGGGACCAAAGTAATGCAGGGACTACTTTGAAGTCGCACAGATATGAACGGTTCTCATTGGAAATCATGGGGTACGACTTGTCATGCAACATTTAAGTCCCAAGTCGCAGGACAAGTAATTCCTGCAGTCTCTGGTAATCTTGTGCAGTATGTCCGCAGTCTCTGGTAATCTCCTGCAGTATGTCCGCAGTCTCTGGTAATCTTGTGCAGTATGTCCGCAGTCTCTGGTAATCTTGTGTAGTATGTCCGCAGTCTCTGGTAATCTTGTGTAGTATGTCCGCAGTCTCTGGTAATCTTTTGCAGTATGTTCGCAGTCTCTGGTAATCTCCTGCAGTATGTCCGCAGTCTCTGGTAATCTCCTGCAGTATGTCTGCAGTCTCTGGTAATCTTGTGCAGTATGTCCGCAGTCTCTGGTAATCCTGTGCAGTATGTCCGCAGTCTCTGGTAATCTCCTGCAGTATGTCCGCAGTCTCTGGTAATCTCCTGCAGTATGTCCGCAGTCTCTGGTAATCTCCTGCTGTATGTCCGCAGTCTCTGGTAATCTTTTGCAGTATGTCCGCAGTCTCTGGTAATCTCCTGCAGTATGTCCGCAGTCTCTGGTAATCTCCTGCAGTATGTCCGCAGTATGTCCGCAGTCTCTGGTAATCTTCTGCAGTATGTCCGCAGTCTCTGGTACTCTTGTGCAGTATGTCCGCAGTCTCTGGTAATCTTGTGCAGTATGTCCGCAGTCTCTGGTAATCATGTGCAGTATGTCCGCAGTCTCTGGTAATCCTGTGCAGTATGTCCGCAGTCTCTGGTAATCCTGTGCAGTATGTCCGCAGTCTCTGGTAATCCTGTGCAGTATGTCCGCAGTCTCTGGTAATCCTGTGCAGTATGTCCGCAGTCTCTGGTAATCCTGTGCAGTATGTCCGCAGTCTCTGGTAATCCTGTGCAGTATGTCCGCAGTCTCTGGTAATCTCCTGCCCATTTCGAGTACTTCATTACTAACAGTGTCATATTTTAGTTTGTTTGCACCGATCTGTAAGGCTGCGCTATATACCATGATTTGTGATGCTGGGGCTGTATACTCTGTGCTGTGACACTGAGCTGTATACTCCTGACATTGAGTGGAATACAGGGGACGGAGTGGTGGATTCTATAAGGGGTGTGGCTTATGAGAAGTGGGAGGGACCAAATGTGGAAGGGCGGGGTATTGCGCCCCCCCATCATAAAACTTCACCAGCCGCCACTGCTTCCCATGGATGCACTTATGTGTCAGGCAGTGCTTTAAATGCAATTCTGTCTTTTACTGGCAGCCAGTGAAGGGTTCTCAACGAAGGTGAGATTGATTCCCATTTTTTTTTCCCAGTCACCAGTCTGGCGGCCGTATTCTGAACGACTTGCAGACGGGAGATTTGGTACTTTGGGAGCCCGAGGTACAGGGCGTTAGCATAGTCCAGTCTGGAATTCACGATTGCTCCCACCACGACTGCTACGTCTTCTTTGGGGATAAATGGAATAAGTCTGCGTAGTAGGCGCAACAGATGGTGCGCTCCGCTGACTACTGACCCTATTTGTGCGTCCATTGTCATGAAGGTGTCGAAGATGACCCCGAGACTTTTGACTTTGGAGCTAGGGGTGATGATTTGGCCCAGAATGGGCGGGGGTGTCCAGGTTGTTGCCAGTTGACTCTTTCGGCTGGCGTGAAACATAAGGAGTTCTGTTTTTGAACTGTTGAGTTTAAGATAACTCTTAGTCATCCAGTTTTCTATCAAAGAGAGACATTTCTCTAAACTGAGATGATGATCCTTTTTGTTGCAGATGCGAAAATACAGTTGCGTATCGTCTGCATAAGAGTGATAGAGTAGTTCTTGGCTACTGATAATATCAAAGAGAGGGCGAAGATAGATGTTGAAAAGCACCGGTGACAGGGGGGATCCTTGGGGGACTCCACATGACACAGTGTGCTTTTCCGACGTGAAACAACCCAATTTAACTGTTTGTGATCGGTTTTCAAGAAAGGAAGAAAACCATGGTAAATCACCTTCTGCGACTTCTGCTACCTTGGCTAGTCGCATCAGTAACAGTTTGTGGTCTACCGTGTCAAAGGCTGCGCTTAGGTCCAGCAGAACCAGGAGACAAGATTCTCCTTCGTCTGCTGCCTCGAGGGCATCGTCCCATATTTTGAGTAAGACCGTTTCTGTCCCGTGTCCGGGACGGAAGCCTGATTGTAATGGATCCAGTAGATTGTGGGTATCTAGATGCTGTTGCAGCTGTTGTACCACTACTTTCTCCATTATCTTGAAGAGAACATTTAGGCCTGTTATGGGACGGCGGTGAGTTGGGTCCTTGGGATCCAGGTTAGGTTTTTTCAAGATGGGCTGGATTGTGCCCTCTTTCAACAGGGATGGCACTGTGCCTTCCTTAAATGACTGGTTTATAAGCTGTGTGATGGGTGGTGCCAGGATGTCGGCACATTCCTTCAGCAGTTTGGTGGGGATGATATCATTGGGCGATGTGCTGTTCCGCAAAGCACCAATGATATTTTTTGTGGTATCGATGGAGATCGGTTCCAGAGTGAACTTTGTTGATTGTAGAGCGTTTCTGTGGGTGTTTTGTGGTTGATTGACGGTGGGGTTGAGGGGGGTATTGTTTTGCATGATGCTTTCCCGGATTCTTTCAATTTTGTTGATGAAGAAATCCGATTGTTCATTGCAGAACTCTTGGGTGTCTGAGTTGGGGACTTCAAGACATCCTGGATTCATGGTCTGGGTGACCATCTTGAAGAGTTCGCGGGGGCGGTTTAGGGCGCTGTTAATCGCCATAGAAAAATTATGTTTCTTGGCTTTGAAGATTTCTTTATGATATCGTGTTGTTATTGCCTTGTAGATGATGAGGTTATCCTCTGCAGGACTTCTTTTCCAGGCGGCTTCCGCCCTTCTGCGCTCTTGCTTCAGAAGCGACAGCTGGTTGTTGAACCAGCCGGACTTTCTTTTTCGGATGCAGGCTTTGCGTTTCGGTGCTACTAAATCGGCTGACTGTAGCAGGGCTGCGTTTATGGCATCCAGTGTATCTGCGGCTGATTGATGTGGATGGATTGTTTTGATTCTGTTTCCCAAGGTAGATTTGAAGAGTTCCGAATGGAGCTTCTTCTGAGATCTAGCCCAGTGTATTGTCACCGGCTTGGGTGCTTTTATCACTGGGGGAATTTTGGAGATTATGAAATTAATTGCATGGTGGTCTGTCCATGGCAATGGTTCATTTTCTAAAATGCTTATTTTCAGATTTTGTCTGAAAATTAGGTCGAGTGTGTGACCTGAAGCATGTGTTGGCCCGCATATAAGTTGCTGTAGCCCTAATCCCTCCAGGTGATCAATGCAGGCGTCCGCAATGGGATCCTGTGTGGAGTTGGCCCACAGATTAAAGTCCCCGAGCAGCAAAAGGTGTTTGCTGTTAAGGGTATAAGTGGATATAAACTCCGTTAATGATGGCAAAAACTGCGATTTTGGCCCAGGTGGCCTATAGCAGAGGAGAATGTGAACAGTCTCCTGGGGGGAAGTTTGAAGTTGAAGAGTAAGGGTTTCCATGAATGGAAGAGGATTTTGAAGGGCTGGCTTAGTGATTGTAATGCGATTCTTGTGGATCACCGCCAGGCCTCCTCCTCTTTGCCCTATTCTGTTTTCCGTTATAATGCGATAGTTTTCTGGCACCAATTCTCCGAGAATGGTGTTGCAGTTGTCTGAGAGACAGCTTTCTGTAATAAAGAGGCAGTCTAGATTGTTTTGTAGTAAGAAATCGTGGATTTCTAATCGGTGTTTTACTGCCGATCTTGTGTTGATCAAAGCACATGATATGTGCTCGAGCTGGGTTAAATAGTTAAAATTTTTGATGGTCGATCGTCGATCGAATCTCAAAAGTTGCTCTATTTTTAAGGCCTTTTTGGTGACGGCTGGTAATGCTGTTGCGAATTGTCTCAGACCCCGAATAGAGTCCGCAGAGTATCGCAGATTAGCCATTGTCGCCAGTCACATTGTCGTCAGTCTTTCCTAATTGCGGCGGCCGCGAATGAGGCCTGGTCTGGCGCGGATGCGGGAAGAGCCGCGAGACGCCGGACGTGATGGGTGGAAGACTGTCCAAGTGAGCCGTCACTCGTTGAGTCTTCTCTCCCCGATTGGTCCAGAGGAAGGCGAAAAACCCCAGGCGTGCTGTGCCAATCTGCAGCGATCGGGGGAAAATAATTTTTGATGCTGAACTAAGCTTCGTACCTCACGCAAAATATTGCAAAAAATCAGCCAACTACCATCTGCAATTATTACGAAAAATTAAGAACATTTGCACTCAGAACAACCGTATGATCTTAGTTCATGGACTTATCCACACTAGGTTATATTGCTCTAACGTGTTCTTTCTAGGGCTCCCACAGAAGTGGACAAAACGGTTGCAGATCACACAGAACCATGCGGCAAGACTAGTCACAAACTGTCCGAGGCCGAATCACATCTCCCCGGTGCTTAAGGATCTACACTGGCTCCCGATAGCAAAACGGGTCGAGTTCAAGGCTCTCTGTCTGGTGTTTCAGGCCTATTGGCAACTAGGCCCGATGTACTTATCGAATATGACACAACACTACTGTCCACCCAGAGAGCTTCGTTCAACTGACACCCTGTTAGCGATCATTCAACCTAGTCGCTTAGCTTCAAAGGGTGGCCGTCGGCTCCAAACACTGGGGAATTCTCTTTGGAACCAGTTCCCTCATCAGCTCCTAGCATCCTCCTCCTTGATGGCCTTCCGTAAAGGCTTGAAAACACTGCTTTTTTCACAAGCCTACGGATAGACACTTGGACATCCAAGCTCTTAGTAGGACGCTGCCTTAATCCCAGGCTGCGGTCTATGGTCAGGGAGTAGGGATAGGCTTCTTGTGTCCTGCCCCCCCCCTCCCTTTTTTTTATATTTTTGTTTACTTCTTGCTTGTTCCCCTCTTTTACTTAGATTTCCTAGTCTCTTCTCTTTGCTCCTGGGAACTGGATACCCCCAGCTTGTTGGTAAGCACTTAGACGCGAGTTTCACAACTCACATTCAGCGCTCTATAAGCATTCATTCCAATCCAATCCAATACGTTTTATTGGTTATGCTATGGGGCTCTGTCACTACGACCTTGAACAGACCATTTCCTAACTGCTGATCTATCATCATGGCTCATATCCACTTCTAACAGTCATGATCTCACCTTTGCTGCTCTTTAGTCTGGGAGCTGACTGAACATTTTCTGCCATTCCTGCCCACACTCCTTATTACCTTAGTTCCTCTCCCTAATGCCAGACAGGCTGAAAAAGGCTGGGAAAGAGGAACAGGTCAATGTTTTGTAACTACTGTGTATATATATATATATATATATATATATATATATATATATATATACACTGAAAGTGTACCCAAAGCCATTAGTTTCTCTCATTTTAAATAGAATAGAAAGAAGCAAGGAACTTTGACAGATTTGTATTGCTGTTTTGTCTCTAGGGAGTTTCATATTCTCTAATTGTCCTGGTTACCGCAGTCACTGGGACTTAAAGTGATGGAAAAATTCGAGATTTTCCTAGCTTGTGACGGAAAATATTGATTATATGAAGACAGGAGGCGAGTATCTTATGCATTATCTTTCTTTAATAATGCCCATAGCAGAAATACAGTAAACATTTATTGTAACTTAAAAGAAAAAATTCAAAGAACTACCCTTCCCAGCAGTCCCTGGGCCAGCGTAGCCCCTCCCAGACCGTAATCTATATAAGGGACTGTCTGAGGTAACCTATTCCTCTTTCTTCATGCGAATTAGTGTAAACAGGAACCGAAAGTCCAATTAGACATCTCCGCGGCTGCCGGGAACCTTCCGACCGGAACACAACATCTGAATCTGGAGGAAACGAAAGGACAAGGCCAACACGGACCAACTTCAACCGGACCAACTTCATCCCAACGGGGACTATAGGAAAACCAAAACCATTCGGAGCCGACCGGTCAGTCGTCTTCAGGAACATGGACCAACGGATTCAGTCAACGGCATCCCGACTCCGGATCTGGAACGTAGTAGGAGCCTCCATCTGCGGTGAACTAAACCCATGGATCGAAACGGAACAGCAATCCCGACGGGGTTAGTGAAAACGAACTCCCGGGGCGTACCAGCCTCCGACTTGCAGGGTGTGTGGTTCAACAGTCCAGAACGAGAGAGAGTCAACCTCGTGACAGGGTTGGGTCGGGAGGGAAGATACTCGCCTCCTGTCTTCATATAATCAATATTTTCCGTCACAAGCTAGGAAAATCTCGAATTATACCTCAGACAGGAGGCTCATATCTTATGCAAGTTCAAAGCTATAACAATGCATATATAGATGATAACAAATGAAACAACTACAAAATTGATATAGATATGTGTTCCTCCGATCCAAGCAGAATTGGCGGAAAGCAATCGTGGTTACCAGTCCGCCGCTAGCCGTAAATCCTATAGGGAGCCGCCCGGGGTGATGACCTAGGAGCCACCGCTCCTCTGGAGGGGTGGGGGCCCAACGGGGTTACGTAAGACCCTGCCATTTCCATGATTGATCGTACCCCTCTGGCTAGCGTAGCTGAGGAAACCGGAAACTGAGGTTTAGCGTAGGAATGAGGAGTAGGAAGAGATGCGAAGATCGCAGTGGGACCGTGAAGGACTAAGAAATCCGTAGACAACGGAGTACGATGTGCGGGGAAGAACGGGTAGAAAAAAACGATGAAGTCCCGCCGCTGTCCTACGCACGACGGAAAAACCCTGACTCTCCGAGGCGGGATCCGACGCCTGGAATGGCCAACGTCGTGACACCCGATATGCATCTGACCGAATCAGACACGAGGGGGCAGTAGCTCAAACGACAATAACCTCCGACAGAGTGAGATTGTCCCCCCAGTCCCGGCGCGTGGTCAGGACCACTGATCACCTCCCAAGAGCGTTGATACCCTGGGTGTGATGGGCGTTGAAACTTAACGCTTACTAAGTCGGTACACCATGGGTGTTATCCCACCGGTAGTAAGTCTACAAGGGAGCGGTAGTCCGAGTTCGCAGCGCGGAAGGCGCAGGGGAGCTATAGGACCTCCCGGACTCAAACGAGTCCACCAGGTAGTTGGTCATCTCAGACGAACGCCTTCATGAGGTTAACTTGTCGTTGATCACCAACTAACCCAGAGTCCTACGGATGATCGAAATGTATTTCTAGTCCCAAGGCCTAGATCAAGGCAAGTGGAACCCCCGTTATAAAAGAAAAGGTCGCTGTCCGTGACCGACACCCCGAAAACCCAACCATGCGAAGAGAAGTAGGACGTGCGTCGTGAATAGAGGGTGCAGATCCCCGTATAGACTGGGGAGAGAAAGGATCCCATAAGGGAGCAAGGGCCAGGAACACTGACCGGTGCAGTCGTCAGTCAATGGAATTGGGCGGGTAACGAGAATTCCAATCTAACACCATAGCGGAAGTGTCTGGGGTACATTTCGCAGCTGGAACGATGTCGCGTTCCAGGCAGAAATGTCAGAGATCTTGCTAGATCCGTTAGGATTTTGGGTCAAGGACCCCCCAAGCGAAGGTCGTACTGGACCGTGGATACGGTGTCCATACGCAAGAACACACCGTAGGTGGACGTGTGTGGCATTAGAGTCCTGATGGCAAGACGGTCGTCAGGATTTCCACGTGTGAACGTGCAGCAGAGACTCCGCTGTGGGCCACGCCCCTCCTGTGGACGAGGGACCGCATCGAGTACCCCAACCAAGGTGGTTGGCAACCTATTCCAAGATGAATCCGTCGTGGAGTTGCAGGTGGACCTGCCGTGCCGTCTGTCGACCTGACGTAGCCACCATCGTAGTTCAATTATGGCTTCCGTGTCCAGAGTGACGACGTCTGCACAGTGAAGCCCCTGGCAAAGACGTAGGGACTGAGACTCTGAAGGTCTCGATAGTGAAAAGAAGCTGGACAAATGGCCTGGATTAACGCCGGAAACAGGCCAACCAGGCGAGCCAGTCCGCGTAAGGATACCCGTCGTTAGCCCAGCACGATACTGACCTCGTGCAGATGGCGGCCAAGTGGTCATGGGTAGCCGAAGGATCACTAGGTTGGTGTCCACCAAGAACCCTAAAACTCTACCTCCTGAGATGGGGAGAGGATAGATTCCCTGTGATCTATGGGGAACTGTCCCGGAGGCGTGTTCGTTCGCCAGGCGAGGGGTACGAGCCATTAAGAGTAGGTCGTCCAAGTAGATAATCAACCTCACCCTTTGTGACGCAGAATGTCGTCACTGTATACAGTAATTTACGAGAGATTTCTCAAGTTACTACCGGGCGATAACCGCCCTCCTTTCCTGACCAGGAAGACGTTGTTGGGGAAACCCGGGGAGAGCGGGTCCGTCTCCACTATCGTTTGGGTGAACCAGAGGCCCTGCAATTCGTTGTCTATTAGGGCGGTGTTCAGGTCTGAAGACCGAGGAAAGAGGGACTAGGTCCATCTCCGGTCCTATAATCCTGATAGACCGGCACTGTACCGTGTTAGACTTTGATGACGTTTGGGCTCATCCGGGATGGAATAGAGCCCTACCGTCTTGGAATATCTTAATCAGCGTGATCCCGACTAGCCTGCCCTCGGTGGTCGGACCGGGGTCTGATTCGGCTAGGTGAGACAGCTGGGGAACAAGCCACGTTAAGATTCGAGCGGCGGGGGCCAGTCGGACCCGTAGTGTCCACGCATCCCAGGAGGCGACCGCCCGTTGGGCCCAGCCCCGATTTAGGACAGGTCAGTCGGCTGTTCAGCGGCGTGGCCTGCTCACTAAGGTGTGGGATGATGGTGATAGGTCCCAAAGATCCAAGGCCCTGGTCTGTATGATCCGAAGGACCTCTCTATTCCCAGCTTGGGGGATTTCCCGTGTATGGTGGGATACCCCCAGGGTATGGGGTTCACCTCGGGAGTGTGCACAGCCATAAATGGTAAAGGAAGGGGGTTACGCCCTGAAAATGATTCGGTGAGTTTTTCGACCGATCTCCGGGTCCATTATGTGATATATTGGATCACCTCGGGCGGAGGTGCCCAGTCATCGGAGTGTGGATGGCATATCGCCCCCGGATCTATAATGGCTCTCTACGAGAATCCATAGAGTGTCACCCTGGGAACAGGGTTGGCGTCGTCATAGAGCGCCATGTGCCCACTGCCCTAACACTCATCATCATTCTCATCATCTACAACCTCAGACTCAAGGTGTTAGCCGCCTCAGACTCCGCGGACAACTCTGGAAGAGTCCACGAATGGGTCTGGCTTAGTCCGTCTAACGGATCGCTGCCTCTGCATGTGCATCTCCCCGAGGCTCGGGGGTCGGTCGGAGTCTGGGAGGGCAGTGGGTCGGCAGTCCGGGTAGGGTACTGCCTGGGACATATTATTTACTTCCCCTGTCGGGGAGTCAAGGGCCACAGAAACGTGGCAGCGTTTTGGAACGCCCAGCCCTTCTCAGGGGCGGTAGACCGTTGCCGGATGGTCCGGGCATATGGTGTGCAGGCGGGGGTAACCGACGCCATGGTCGTAAAGATTGGTCTACCGATCAGTTTTGGCAACTGTGTAACACTGTTGAGATTTGGCCTCCTAGGACTGTGTCCACCCTATCCGGGGTACCGGCATGAACAATGCCATGATATTCATTAAATTGTAGAATCTTTGTACAATTCAATACAATTTTTTATACATATTTGTATAATTTATTTATATAATGAATATATAATTTGTATAATACATCTATAATTTATTATTTGTAAAATTGAATAATGGATTTAGTTATATATTATAAGTAATAATATATATGAATAATAATATCATTAATAATAAATGTATTTATTCATTCAATCCTTAGATAGTTATTTAATACATTATTTATTAGGAGTATGTTGTAGGGAATAAATTCCCCGGAGATAAACATGCTATAATTTCTTTATTTAATTTATTTATTTATTGATCTATCTACATATTGATTATTTATTTATTAGGATAAATAAGGTATATGTTCTAGGGAATAAATTCCCCAGAAATATAATTTGAGTATATATTGAATTATTTATTGTAGATTCGGTTATTTAAATTATTTAATTTAATTAATTTATTTATTTATTTATTAGATATTGATTCATTGGAATGAAATATATATATTTATATATATATATCTGAAAAGATGTACTGCCATCTAGTGGTTGAAAGCATGGTGAAACAGCAGCAGGTTCCTGGCTACGACACCGCTGGGAAGGACATCCTGCGGTGTGAGGGGAGCCTGACGAGATTCTAACTCCAGAGGCGAAATCTCGCGAGACTACGGCCTCTGGAGTTCTTATTGGCCCGAGGTTGTGAGGGACGGAACGGTCGATGAGAACCGTTCTCCCCCGTCTCGCTCTCGATACCGAGAGAGGCACCGAAAGAGAGGAGAGGAGGAGAGGAGCGGCCGCGACGGAGACCCCGCCCCCCACCTGAGCGCGCGAAGGGGAGCGTGGGGAGGGGGGGGGGACAGTTGCCCAGGCATGGCGCCCGCCGAGGGAGCGAATGAAAAACAGCGCGGATCCCGCACGGACGCCGCAGTGCTCCGGCGTCAAAGAAAGGGAAAAAACCCGAGCAAAGAATCAAAGAATTGGAAACAAACAAACGTGGCCTCTCAAACATATCTGCCTGACACCGCTCCGGTGTCAGGCAGACAGAAATAAAGCGCAGAAACGGGGGATAGCAGGGAGAACCCCCAGTATTCCACATCTTCCAAAACTACAGAACAATCAATTCCGACAAAATACCTGACACCGGGGCATTCGGTATCAGGGAGGAATTCCAGGGAAACTCCCCATGTTCCACAATACCTCAAACATATCAGTCAAGACTGAACAAAATCACCCGACACCGGGGCACTCGGTATCAGAGACCATATATACAATCAAACAATAAAGGTACATGAAACACCTATCTTGTAAATAATAAAGATACAAGAAGTACCTATCCTGTAAATAATAAAGGTACATGAAATACCTATCTTGTAAATAATAAAGGTACATGAAATACTTATCTTGTGTGCTCTGCCATGAGCAGAAAGAAAGAGGAATAGGTTACCTCAGACAGTCCCTTATATAGATTACGGTCTGGGAGGGGCTACGCTGGCCCAGGGACTGCTGGGAAGGGTAGTTCTTTGAATTTTTTCTTTTAAGTTACAATAAATGTTTACTGTATTTCTGCTATGGGCATTATTAAAGAAAGATAATGCATAAGATATGAGCCTCCTGTCTGAGGTATAATCCCAAATTTTGAGTTGTCAAAAGACCATGAATAGCAGGAAAATCTTCTAACAGAAAACACAACTGTCTAAGATAGTATCTACCGTATTTATCGGCGTATACCGCGCACTATTTTGCCCTGAAAATCAGGGCAAAATCGTGGGTGCGCGATATACGCCGATACCCGCTTTCCCGCCATGAGTTTGAATACTGCGCCCGCATATAGCGAGCGCAGTACACTCGTGAATCTTCGGCCAGTCTCGGCGCCTCTCGTACTGACGTCCTGAGCGTACAGGACGTCAGTGCGAGAGGCGCCCGAGCCTGCCCGAAGATTCACGAGTGTACTGCGCTCGCTATATGCGGGCGCAGTATTCAAAGTCGTGGCGGGAAACGAGCGAGAGGACGCCGCCGAAGATGGACGCCGGACCCGCCGAAGATGGACACCGGACCCGCCGAAGATGGACACCGGACCCGCCGAAGATGGACACCGGACCCGCCGAAGATGGACACCCGACCCGCCGAATACAGACGCCGGACCCGCCGAAGAGGACACCCGAAGCCGCAGAAGGACGCCGGACCCGACGAGGCCGCAGATGGACGCCGCGCAAGACATCAAAACTGTAAGTACAAAAAAACTAAAAATCTTTTTTTCCCACAGGATTGGGGGCCACATTGGGGGTGCGCGGTATACGCCAGAGCGCGTTATACCGCGATAAATACGGTACTTCACTTACTGTTGTTTCTAGAGTACAGGAAGTGAAGGGAATTGTCACGGATCAGCCAGAGTCAGCAGCGAGCGGGCAGCGAAGTACCAGGGCATCAGACAGAAGCGACTTTAGGGATAAGCTAGAATCTGGAACCAGTAATCAGCAGTATAATTGGTTATCCAATGGGTAAGTCAGTGATAAGCCAGGTCAGCAACAGATGATTAAACAGCATACAGGCAGGTCACAGGGAAACAGCTGTAGACCAGTCAGCATTGAGCAAGGGTCAGAGTGCCCTTTAAATAGGCCGTCTGGTGCCAAAGGGAACTGTGGATGCGCTCCCGCAAGAGTGCACATTCCTTTGCGCATGCGCATTGGTGCACCTGAAATCAGCAAGGTTCCGTATGCGCCTGCGTGTGTGCTCAATGCGCTACAACAGTTCTCTTACAGGAGGCCTCCACAATGGGACACATGTGGGACACTTTAACTATTTTCTACTCATCCTAATTTTTTTTTTTTTTTTATAGGTTTCAGATATACTTTAAATTGGCTTTAAAATATTATATAATTTCAGTTTTCGACAAATTTACTTTTCCCACAGAAACTCCAAATGACAATCTGCTCCAATCTGGAAAACAAGTCTGCATTAAAACCCCAGATCCCAGCTCAATAAAAAAATTCCAATTATATTTTTATTACATTTATTTATGACGATCAAACATACAGTGACGGAGCATTCAATATTGCACTGGGGCCTGGGGTACATTACAATACCAGGCGGTGCAGTTACTGTTTATATCATGTGCCAAACAGTGCTGTTTATGGTGTTAGAACCGAGAATAAGGCCAAATGCTTTGCTTTCCTTTAACGATTATTACACATGGCATGTTGCAGAAATAGTATAAACAGGATATATTGGCACATAAAAGATCACGTACTTAGAAGCAAAGTTGTAAATGACACATTTAGGACAGAGGAGCAGGTGCATGACTTATATCTCGAGATGTGCGAGTAATTTTAAATCCTGCTCAGATCAAACAGTTTTATATAGTGGAAAAGATTCAAATGATCTTCAAAGTTGGTGATCTGCCTGTGTTGCTCCATATTCAACTTTGGATGCCTCATATGCGTCTCTCAATTAAAAAAAAAAAAAAAAAAAAGTTACCCTATTTTGACTGATCCTCAATAGATAATGCAAACATTCAGCATGGACCTTCAACTTACTAGCTAATACATTGCTTATGTCCCAGTCCTACTTACTGGCCAATAAATGTCCCAGGCTTTTTTGCCTGTCCAACTAGGGATGGGCACCAATCACTTTGCATGAATGTTTTTAGACTTTAATGCACACATGCATGAAGAAGTAGAAAAGAAGAGTGGAGTAGGGTTGCCACCTTATCCCTTTAAACCCAAACACATATGAACTACACATGTTGTGAGGCTAATTTAATGCAGATAAGGCACCACGTTCCACCTTAATTAGCCACAGAACCTGTGTAATTAATATGTGTTTGGTTTTAAAGGGATGCAGTGGCATCCCTAGGGTGGAGGTGTAGATTCTACTTAGTCCTTTGGTCTTCTGTGTGATGGATGTGCTAAAATGAAAATTGTATTTTATGTTCAGATTAGAATCACTGAAATATTTCTCTTTCTATATTCCTCATACTGTTTATTTGTTTCCTACGCATTATGCCGCGTACACACCATCACTTTATGTGATGAAAAAAAACAACGTTTTGAAAAACGTCAATTAAAATGACCGTGTGTGGGAGAAAACGTTGTTTTATGTCTTGTGAAAAACCACAAAAAAAAATTGAAGCATGCTTCAATTTTTTGTGTCGTTTTTCAAAACGTTGTTTTTTGTGTCAATTAAAATGATAGTGTGTGGGCAAAACGACGTTTAAAACGACGTTTTTAAACCCGCGCATGCTCAGAAGCAAGTAGTAAAGCTAGCTTCAATGGAAAAGAGTGCTGAACGTAACCGCGCTTTGCTAGAGCATTTTGAAAAAACGATGGTGTGTAGGCAACGTCGTTTTTGAAAATGAAGTTTCAAAAACTTTGTTTTATTTCATGATTTAAAACGTCGTTTTTTTTCATCACATAAAGTGATGGTGTGTACGCGGCATTATGCATATGTATGTATGGGAATGATCAATACTGCTTATTTTCCTTGATAAGATTTGTCAGATATCAGATATTGTTTTAAAGTAATGAACTCAGCATTGAAAATACAAAGGAGAGCTGTTTGTTTAGAAGCCATTTCCTCTCCATTTTGCCCTCATGTTACAAATGTGTCCGGCCTATCCCCCTATGGCATTTCCCTTCAGCTTCACATTCCAAGCCTTTTCGTGGAGAGAAGGCAGATATGGACTTCAACCTTCTCTTCACCCCACCAAAGGAATTCTATGTAAGATGGCGAATGAGTATATAAAAGACACGAGGGAACTTTTATGTCACGTGGACTTAAAAAAGGGAATGTGTGTGCAGCTTCCCTGGAATGGACTTGTGAGAAGAAAGCATCCCTATATGAACTGACCTATGAGGGTGTCATGTGCTCCAGACTTCACAGGGAGGGGGAGGTAGAGTGGGTGTGTCTGTATAATGTGAACCAATCAATGCATGTTTTGTGATTCTATGCTTTTAATAAAGCTGTGTAGGCTGAAGCTCAGCCTCTCTTGGCTGTTGAACGTTGGAAGGTGAGCATGTAAATCTTTTTGTCTGGTCCACATATTTCACCTTATTAATTTGAATCAAATGGCAGGATGGGTTCCTCCCTGAGAAATTGTGTCAGGGAAATTAATTAATCCACAACATCTGCATAGCCTGTCTAACCTTCTGGGTTCTTCTCTCACAGGGCTATACTGGCTTGGCACTTGAACCTTAAAGTGGAGTTCCCCCCCCCCCAAAAAAATCTTAAAATCATTTTTTTTATACTCACCTAAAAGGGCGGTTGCTATGCGGAAGTAGCTCTTCTGCCTCTTCTTCCACCGCTGTGGATCTTCTGCCTCATCCTCCATATCGGTGTCTTCTGGTGAATGAGCCGCGCTGCCTTCTGGGAACTGTGTGTATCCCAAGAGGCAGCCGCCCTTTCACAAAGCGCCGCGCGAGCCATAAGGCTTCACTGCCTGTTTCCCTTAGTAAGGATGGGGGCGCCAGGACCGATCGATCGCCGTCGGGGGACCAACATCAGGGGGCGAATAGGACAGGTAAGTGTTCTTATTAAAAGTCAGCAGCTACAGTGTTAGTAGCTGCTGACTTTAAAAAAAAATTGCGGGTGGAATCCCGCTTTAAATTGGTTCTTTGACATCTGAGGTTTAAGTGGTACAGTCAACCTCGGATTACGAGCATAATTTGTTCCAAAAATTCATAATCCAAAGTACTGCATATCAAAGCAGGGGCGGACTGACAACTCATGGGGCCCCCGGGCAATAGGAGATTATGGGGCCCCCGGGCAATAGGAGATTATGGGGCCCACGGGCAATTGAAGATTATGGGGCCCCCAGGCAATAGGAGATTATGGGGCCCCCGGGCAATAGGAGATTATGGGGCCCCAGGCAATAGGAGATTATGGGGCCCCCAGGCAATAGATTATGGGGCCACACAGTATACACACACACAGTATACATACACACAGAATACACATACACACACTGAAAAGGTACTGGAGAGGCGGGGCAGTTATAATCTTGAGATTTAAAAAAAACACAAATGTTTACATACTGTCACTGGCCCATATTCTCAAACAAGTTCCGCCGGCGTATATAGAGATGGGCGGCGTAAGTGTAAAGATGCGCCGTACTATCTATGCGCCGCAGTCACAGAACCATATCCGCCAGAAACAAGGCTGCTCTCGTCCGTCCTAACTCGTTTAAGTGTACGCGGCGTAGGCGCATATTTCCGCTGAAGGCATCCTACGCGGCCATAGAATTAGTATTCAAATATGCAAATTATGTACATAAGCAGATTCCCGAACCTACGCGCGATCAGCGTAGGCTACGCGATGTGCACGTAAGACGAATGGCCGGCTGAAAGTTACTCCTCATAAAGCTCGGTTAACTTTGGTCCAGACCTGAGTAAGTCAGCTTGAAAGCAAATACAGCAGCACCATCCCGGACGAGCTGAGCAACCACACTTAGGACAACACATTCGTATGCCAACATGCCAGGGGCAGGCGAGGTCTTAGCACTACTAGTGTGTGCAGAGGCAGAGGAAGAGGAAGAGGCCAAGGCACATAGAAGGAGGAGGGCACGTAGGAGGGCACGTGAGAGGGTATACCCACAGCGCATTAGCCTCTTTGGCATGGCTGATGTGGATGTGTATCGCCGTTTCAGATTCACCCCTCATGCCATCCTGGAAATTACCAGAGCCCTGCAGGATGACATTACCAGCCCAACACAATGCTCACATGCAGTGCAGCCACTGGTGAAGGTCCTGGCAACATTGCATTTCCTGGCCAGTGGAGACGTGGTTGGGATATCACAAACCAGCATGAGCAGATGTGTGCACCAGGTTGTCCCCGCAATCCTAAGACGCATGTCCCACCACATCATCAGACCCACCCAGGAGGACCAGTGGCTGAAGGTAATGCGTGAGTTCTGCCAAATTGCAGGATTCCCACGCACCATCGGGGCCATTGATTGCACCCATGTGGCAATAAAGCCCCCCCATGAGACACAGCACATTTATGTGAATAGGAAGCACTGGCATTCCATCAATGTCCAGGTGATCGTGGATGCCAAAGGCCTCATATGGCACGTCCGTGCCAAACACCCAGGATCCAGCCATGACAGCTTCATCTACCGTCAAAGCGACATCCCAAGACAATTTGAAGCGAACGTGTATGGGGACAGCTGGCTGGTTGGTGAGTGACATGGGTGCCAGGTATGACTGTCCCCCCCCATGATGCAGACATCACAAGGGGCACATGCATGACTAACATCCTCCTGTCTTTTCCCTTTCAGGTGACTCTGCATATGCCCTGGGACCTCACATGATGACCCCATTCCGGAACCCACAAACCCCAGGAGAGGAAAACTACAATGCTGCACACATACGCACCCGTGCAGTGGTGGAGCGCACATTTGGCATCCTGAAGTCCCGTTTCCGATGCCTGGATAAGACTGGGGGTACCCTGCTGTATTCCCCAAACTTCGTGTGCCAGATCATCGCTGCATGTTGCGTGCTGCACAACTTTGCAGTGAGAAAGGGCATAGAGATTGAGCTACGTGATGACCTGACCCCCCAACCAGACATTACCCCCCTAACGAGGGTACCCCGTCTTCTGAGGGATCAGCAATCAGGAGATGTCTAGTGGAACGAATTTTTGAACGTTAAAAATACACATAAAACATTGAACAATGAGAATGCACGCATGCACACCACTGTGGTCCCTAGCACACACCCCCCACATGCACATCCCATTGGATTAGACCGAAGTACACCGCACGGTACTAAGGAGCAGCAACGCCGCGTCAAGGCTCCAATGATGTTGCTGTCCATTCATACACCTTTCACCATACACCTTTCACACGGACCTGGGGAGAACTTATCCCCAGCGACCGAGGGTGACACCCCTTACTGGCAGGAGTGTCACCCCCCCACATTCACACAGCATTCACACTGTGCTATGCACTACTTTGTGCAGCACACCAAAAAAAGCTCTAACTTAGAGCATAAATAAACTAAAATAAAAAAGCTCTTACTTAGAGCATAAATAAACTAAAATAAAAAAGCTCTTAGAGCATAAATAAAATAAACTAAAAAAGCTCTTACTTAGAGCATAAAGAAGCCATAAAAAATCACTGGCCCCGGCGCGGACTGCGCCTGGTGCCCAGGTTCCTGGCCCTCACTTGCCTGGGGGGAGCCTCATTTGGGGGGGGGGGTGGGGCATCAGGTGGAGGAGCATCCCCAGGTGCCTCCCTGGCTGGCTGTCTGCCCTCTAGAGCCACTGCTATACGTGTGAGCAGGGCCTCCTGGCATGCAGTCTGGGCCTGCACAGCCATCCACAGGCCCCTGACCTCCCCCACAAGTTCGGCTGTGGTGGTTTGCAGCTCACCCAGGCTTGTAATGGTGGCTGCCGAGTTTCCTGCCACATCCTGCAGAGCATCGGGCACTGCTCCAGAGGAGGACAGGCTATTATTGAGCCGCCTGAACTCCTCCAAAATGTCCCCCATATGGCGGCTCTGCTGGTCCTGCTGCCTGGCCAGCTTTTCCTGCAGGACTCCTGCCACACCCCTGGTCTTATGGGTGGCCTTCCTGGGGACAGGAGTGCCTGGGGCCCTTGAATAGGGGGAGGGCCGTGAGGGGCTGGTGGTGAGGGGCATGGGACGGGAGGGGCTGGAGAGGGTGATGGAAGACCCTGAGGGGCTGGAGATACGGTGGTGGTGTGATGGTCCGGGCACCTCATGTGAGTCCTCAAGAAATAAAATGACATCCTGCTCACTCTGGACCACCTCCTCTTCATTGCCCACCACCTCCTCATGGGCAATATCCTCCTCAACCACCTCCTGTGCGGAGGACTGCCCTCTCCCCTCCAACAAAGCCTGTAGGCTTCCCAGGGGGTCAGCCACAGAAGCAGGCTGCTGGGGGGACGGTGTTGGACGGACACTGCCAGCAGAAGACGGCCCAGCTCCCTCCTGCACATCTGTGGATGACACAAAAAATTCACATGTTGGTGGACCCACACACTTGTCACATGTCCCCCCCCCCAAACATGCTACACACCAGATAGAAGATAAAACACACTTACCTGTCCTCATGGGCGGCTCACTGAAGTCATGGCCCTCCAGGCCCTCCACCTGCTCCCTCCGCAGGCATCTGGCTATAACTTCCTCCTCCTCTGTCAGCCGGATTGGACAGGGTGGCCCACCTCCAGTGCCCCTGGCATGTTTGGCAATGGTGGCCATTTTATTTCTGACCACCCCCCGCAGGTCATTCATTTTTTTAATGATGTTCTGGGGGGTCCTCACCTCATGGCCAAGGGCATTGACCTGTGCCGTCACTTTTCGTAAAATTTCGTCCTTTTTTACTTTGCTAGTGTTGCCACTCTCAGCACCATGGAGCCTGGCATCAAAGCGCTCCATTGCTGCAACAATAACTTCCCTCTCAGCAGGGCTGTAGTTTTTTTTGCGGCGGTCTTTCCTTGGCCCTGGCATAGCAGCAGCAAAGTGTAAACTCCAATAATGAAATCCAAGGGAGTCACTTTGCACTAGCTGGGCGGATGCTTGAAGCTTTTATACACTGGGCCGGCCCAACTCAGCATGGATTTACGCCTATTGTCATTGTGCGCATGCGCAGAGGGCGGGGCACGTCCGGCGCATGCGCCGTTCGGTCTGGACATCATTTGCATGGGGTCACGGATCATTATAATGCTTCACGCCCACATCCCTCCTACCGTAACTTGCGCCTACTTACGCCAACACATTTAAGTTACGCGAGCGCCGTGTAGGACGCAGGTGGTTCGGGAATATGGTTCGGCTCTCGCTAAGTTAAGCCGGCGGTGCGCATCGAAGATCCGCTCCGCCTCACTAAATATGCACCGATCTACGAGAATATGGGCCACTGTTTTTACTGAGGCTGGCAACTCTGATGGGGCCCCCTAGTGGCATGGGGCCCTCGGGCAGTGCCCCGAATGGTCAGTCCGCCCCTGTATCAAAGCGAGTTTCCCCATTGAAGTCAACGGAAACAAAAATAATTTGTTCCGCATTGACTTCAATGGCATGCAACACCGCATGCGGCCAGAGGTGGGGGGCATCGGAGAGCCTCGGAAACAGCCAGAAAAGCCTCGGACACCTCGGCTGACCTCAGCAAACCTCGGAAAGACTCAGTTCCCGAGGTTTGCTGAGGTCAGCAAAGCTGTCCTCAGGCCTTTCCGTGCATTTCCAAACAGTTTGACTCTCTGCCGTTCCAACCCCCCCCCACTTCAGGCCAAACGCGGTACTGCACAACGCTTTGGCCTGAATCCTGCTCGTTTTGCGAGACAACACTCGCAAACCGAGTTCGTTTTTTTTTTTCAAATACAGTGCTTGTATTGCGAAACGCTCGTTAACCGTGTTACTCGCAAACAAATGTTCCACTGTATCTCAAAATCTAAGATTCCTGTGTTGCTTTCCAACTCAGTTGGTCGTTCACCATCTCACCAAACATGTTTAGGAGTTTGATAGTCAGGCTCTGGCTGGTGGCAGCTATCCGACGGCTTCTCCTCTTACACGTTTCTTCAGGGACAGCCTGTTGTGGCCAGACCAGGGCACACCTCAGCGGGGGGGTCCTCCCAACCTGCCCAGGGCTCCTATGTGCTGCCTCAGGGCTTTTACTTTATTTTATTTAATCCCTTTTATTTCCTGGACCATGATCAGCCATACAGGTCAAGATAGTGTGTGGTGGTAGGTGACGAAGAATAAATATGTCACCAGAATATAATAAAGTAAAGGATTCCGCGCTGCCACTACCCGCAATTCAGGGAAATGCTCACCCATGGACTCTGGGGATACAACGCCGCGGGCGGAGATCCCGAATGTGAATTGGGAAGTTGTCTTTGATACAGGTGTCGTCACTGGAGGGAAGGATGTGCCTCCAACCATGACACCTACCTTGAAGAGGTCTCCTGAGGCCTGTGTGATGCCAGGACTGGGACACTCCCGCACACTGCCCAAACTTGCCCGTTTGCAAAGAATCCTAATGAAAAGCGTAGCACTCGATTATGGGTGGGAGTTCCCCTATGTGCCCTAGGCCACTATGAAGGAGATTGAGGAGAACCAAGAGAAATGGTATCAGGAAGCCATTTGGGACTATCTTAAAGTGCCAAAGCCATCCCCGGATTTCAAATTGTCGTTCAATTTGACCCACCGCTTTGAAGGTTGTCGGCAGTCTTGGAGCTATGGCCGGCACATCTATGCTGATTGGGTGGTTATTAAGAGGGAGTTGATCGTCCCGCTGTGCATCCTGGGGAGGAGTACTTAAGGGACAGACATCATTAGTCCGGGGTCGTCGTCGATCCTGGGTCTGTCGTCCCACCACCCCCCGTGTGTGGCCCTCCTGGCCGGGGGTGCGTGTTCAAGTGTTCCTGGCTCCGGGACCACGTTGGTCCGGGGTTTTGATCTACCAAGTAGACCCGGTAGTCAGACTGGGTCTACGTTTGCAGAGTGATCCTGTGCTGTCCGTCCTGAGGGAGGAAGACCCCTTGATGAAGAAACTGTCTTGGTGAGCACCGAACAAGAGGCTGGTATCTCAGGAGAGGCCTTGAACTTTATCGAAGGACGCACCATTACTGAAAGGCTGAAAGATGGTCGCCTGTCAGTTCTAAGTTCACAAGAAGCTAATCGGGAGAGATCCAGGTGCTTAATCCTATGTTGAGAGGATTTTGGACCGAATACCTCCATCCTTGGGAAGGTCTGTGGCAGAGACTTTACCAAATTTCCGGGTGACATCCTGGCTGCTAGGCTAGTGAGAGAGGCCTATCCGGGTGTGCAATACCCACTCTGGCTAGAGTGGCGACGAAAGCTGCGTTGCTGGAAGCAGGAGTGTTTCCGAACAGAAGTTATACACCTGAACCTATTACCAGTTACCCTTCCACCTCTTCAACTACTTATTTTATTCTTTTACCAGGTTCGGCAAATAAAGCAAAGAAAAAGAAGTCTAAATTGTGGACATTGAACTTTTTCTCAACTCTCATCTGATACCATAGATGGCAAGGAAATAGAGTTAACATGCCGCCCAAAACAAACCAGCAGCTCCTTCGGGGGTAGTGCTACATATGAAGAGCAACAAAAAAAACATATTTCTCTTTTTTAAAGGGCTGATTTTTTTTGATTTTTTTTATGTTAAAGCCAAACTTTTAAAGGTAAATGAGATCTGAGGTCAAAAAGAACAATAAAGAGGACCTGTCATGCTTATTTCTTTTACAGGGGATGTTTACATTCCTTGTAATAGGAATAAAAGTGATTAAAAAAAATGAAAGGGACAGTGTAAAAAAAATTTAATAGAAATAAATAAACAGAAGATTTTTTTTAGCTATCCCTATTTCATTCGATCCTTTTTATGATAGCCCCACCCAGTTGTTGTTTTTGGCATTTCCGGCATTTTTTTTGTATGAGCAAAGTCCATATCGCACATATACCGTATTTATCGGCGTATACCGCATACTATTTTGCCCTGAAAATCAGGGCAAAATCGTGGGTGCGCGATATACGCCGATACCCGCTTTCCCGCCACAAGTTTGAATACTGCGCCGGCATATACCGAGCGCAGTACACTCGTGTATCTTCGGGCAGTCTCGGCGCCTCTCACGCTGACGTCCTGAGCGTACAGGACATCAGCGCGAGAGTTGCCGAGCCTGCCCGACGATACAAGAGTGTACTGCACTCGGTATATGTCAGCGCAGTATTCAAACTCGGTGCGGGAAACGAGTGGGGAGGACGCCGCAGAAGGACGCCGGACCCGACGAAGAGGACACCCGAAGCCGCAGAAGGACGCCGGACCCGACGAAGAGGACACCCGAAGCCGCAGAAGGACGCCAGACCCGACGAAGAGGACACCCAAAGCCGCAGAAGGACGCCGGACCCGACGAAGAGGACACCCGAAGCCGCAGACGGACGCCGGACCCGACGAGGCCGCCGATGGACACCGCGCAAGACACCAAAACTGTAAGTACAACAAAAACTTTTTTTCCACAGGATTCACGGCAACTTTAGGGGTGCGCGGTATACGCGGGAGCGCGTTATACCGCGATAAATACGGTACTTCTCCCTGAATAAATATGGTATACACGGCCAATGGTGGAGCCATCACTAATGTCAGTGTAGGGAATAGCCTGCTCTCCAGTAGTAATTAAAGCTCTTTTACTGCATAAAACAGCAATTAATCGACATGATGTCTCAAAGGCACATGGGACCGCAGTCAGGGAATATTTATTTTTCTCTTTAAGATGTCCTTTGGGGGGGGGGGGTTTGTCTAATATTTTTCATGTTTATTGGTGAGCTATTTATGAGGAATAGAAAATGTAATACATTTTTATAAGCTAAAAGGCTTCTGTTGGAGAAGCTGAAGATTCATTTTGTCATTTTAAACAATATCTTTGTTTGAAATATCTGAGTAAATCTCAGAACTGGATGGACAAAATAAATCCAGGCAAAAACAGTTCCCTTTATGTCGTTTAACCACTTAAGACCCGGACCTTTAGGCAGCTAAAGGACCTGGCCAGTTTTTGCAATTCGGCACTGCGTCGCTTTAACTGACAATTGCGCGGTCGTGCGACGTGGCTCCCAAACAAAATTGGCGTCCTTTTTTTCCCACAAATAGAGCTTTCTTTTGGTGGTATTTGATCACCTCTGCGGTTTTTATTTTTTGCGCTATAAACAAAGATAGAGTGACAATTTTGAAAAATATGCAATATTTTTTACTTTTTGCTATAATAAATATCCCCCAAAAATATATAAAAAAAATGTTTTTCCTCGGTTTAGGCCGATACGTATTCTTCTACCTATTTTTGGTAAAAAAAAAAATCGCAATAAGCGTTTATCGATTGGTTTGCGCAAAATTTATAGCGTTTACAAAATAGGGGATAGTTTTATTGCATTTTTATAATTTTTTTTTTTTTACTACTAATGGTGGCAATCAGCAATTTTTTTCATGACTGTGACATTATGGCGGACACTTCGGACAATTTTGACACATTTTTGTGACCATTATCATTTTCACAGCAAAAAATGCATTAAAAATGCATTGTTTTCTGTGAAAATGACAATTGCAGTTTGGGAGTTAACCACAAGGGGGCGCTGAAGGGGTTAAGTGAGACCTCATCTGTGTTTCTAACTGTAGGGGGGTGTGGCTGTAGGTGTGACGTCATTGATTGTGTTTCGCTCTAAAAGGGAACACACGATCAATGACGGCGCCACAGTGAAGAACGGGGAAGCTGTGTTTACACACAGCTCTCCCCGTTCTTCAGCTCCGGGGACCGATCGCGGGACTCCAGCAGCAATCGGGTCCTGTGGTCCCGCGGTCACGGAGCTTCGGACCGGGTCGCGTGCACGCGCCGGCGGCGCTTGCGTGACCCCACGGCTGGGCTTAAAGGGCCACGTACAGGTACGTGGATGTGCCCAGCTGTGCCATTCTGCCGACATACATCGGCTTGAAGGGGTGCTTAAGTGGTTAACAATATATTAAACCATTTGCCTGGAGTTCAGCAGTATGCCTGTTTATTCCATGCAGCTCTGAAATGAAGACGACTATTGCAGAAAAAGCTAGTATCCCCCCGAGGAAGCCACACGACACTGTGGCGTAACGTGTAGGGGAGGGGTCAATCTGTCATCACGCTGAGGCGCACATTGTAAGCATACTGTGGTAATACTGTGTGATTGTCTTGTACACGTGCTGAGAGGACTGAATGCTTTTTACAGTTTGGTGCACCAGAAAAATGTGATTGGTTTTATACTTGGTGTTTAATAAACTGGTTGTTTTAAAAGATAAAGCACTACGTCCAGCTTTCTCTCTTTATGATTTGGGTGTATGGGGATAGGTGTAAGGCCCCGTACACACGATAGAATCCATCCGCAGATAAATCCCAGCAAATGGGTTTCTGCGGATAGATTCTATGGTGTGTACACGCCAGCGGATCTCTTTCCGCGGAGAAATCTCCTCTGGGATGGATTCCAGCAGATCGAATATTTGTTGTGCTGCACAACAAATCCATCTGCTGGAATCCATTCCAACGGATGGATCCGCTCGTCTGTACAGACTTACCGGATCCATCCGTCCAAAGGGATTCCCCGCACGTGTCGTAATGATTTGACGCATGCGTGGAATTCCTTATATGACAGCGTCGCGCCCGTCGCCGCGTCATAATCGCGGCGACGGCGCGACACGTCATCGCCAGAGGATTTCCGCGCGGATTTCAATGGGATGGTGTGTACACTCCATCCCATCGAAATCAGCGGATATCTTTGAGAGGATTTATCCGTGGAAACGGTCCGCTGGACCGTATTCGCGGATAAATTCTCCCGTGTGTATGGGGCCTGAGAGAAGGAGGATTCTTGTCTCAAGATTGCCAGCAAATGAGTAAAACAGCATAAAACAGATCCCCAGAGAGGGACAAAAGCGCATACAGACAGACCATTGGTTGGTCTTATCCCCAGATGAGGGCACATCATATGTTTGAGGGGATTATAATGAATGCATGTGGCTGACTGGAGCACATAGTGGTGAATACTAATTAAAGCGGGAGTTCACCCATTTATTTATTTTTTGATCTTTTCCCCTTAGATTCCTGCTTGTTTTGTCTAGGGGAATCGGCTAGTTGTTTTAAAATATGAGCTGTACTTACCTTTTTCGAGATGCATCTTCTCCGTCGCTTCCGGGTATGGGTCTTCGGGAGCGGCGTTCCTTCTTGATTGACAGTCTTCCGAGAGGCTTCCGACGGTCGCATCCATCGCGTCACTAGTAGCCGAAAGAAGCCGAACGTCGGTGCGGCTCTATACTGCGCCTGCTCACCGACGTTCGGCTTCTTTCGGAAAATCGTGACGCGATGGATGCGACTGTCGGAAGCCTCTCGGAAGACTGTCAATCAACATAGGAACGCCCAGTCCCGCAGCCCATACCCGGAAGCGACAGAGAAGATGCATCTCGTAAACGGTAAGTACGGCTCATATTTTAAAACATCTAGCCGATTCCCCTAGACAAAACGAGCGTCCATCTAAGGGGAAAAAGTCATATATACGGGTGAACCTCCGCTTTAAGTAAACATTCATTTTGATATATAAAAAATAAGCCTGTTTTTTTTTATGCAAGATTGAGCATATGCAAGCAAATTCATGCCAAAGGACACTTTATATACTGATGCATTGTTTGTTTTGTTTTGTTAATGTTATATGGTTTGATATGATATGCTGATTTTGAAAATTGCTAGGCAAGTAGATTTAAATGGATACTAACACATTAGAATTTGGGAGCATAGCACCACTTTTGCATATGATTTTGAATATAATTTTGCATATTGATACACGTTTAGAGAGTGTGTATAGGTGTGAGGAATCTACTGAGCAGGAAAAGTTCAATAGACTGAGTAAGGCAGCACTGCACTGTGGGAACTGTAGTCACAAAAAAAAGAGAAACTCTACTGTAATCACTGCTTGTGAACTGCATCTTCCAGGGAGAGATTGCTAGGAGATGGGAAAAGAGCTGCATTTGCTTCCAGTGTACACCATCACTGCATATCGGTGGCTTGAGCGGGATCCAGAGTGCTGAGACGGAAGGTGCTGACAGCCAGAGTCACCACAGAGAGTGTTCTAATCGCTGTGTGTGACTGGATGGTAAACTGCTGCTATGTGGATTTATTATTTGCTGCTAGAGAGACTGAGCCCTTTAAGAACTGTGTGGAAAACCAAAAAATTTGTAAAAAAGCAGCCAGCACTCAAACAAACAAATTAAATAAGAAATGGGGAACAATAGTGCAGCGCTAAATATGTTGTGCACAATAATTATATCGACATAAGATCGAAAATCATATATACATTAAATTACAACTTCATGAATGTGAAAAAGTCCATATAAAGACCATACACCACAAGCAATTAGATGCTGGATCAGTGAAACGATCACACAACCTAAGGTGTGAAATAATAGTCCATAAAAAGAAGTGACTTTCCAATTGTTGACATATGCTGTTGAAGGTCTAGTTGCCTGAAGGGATCACCAAGGCATTACATATAGATATAAATATAATGAGGTACTCTTAGCATAGGGTGTTTTGCAACAGTAAGTCTTATACGCTGTAAAGCGGAACCCGACGTGTTTCGGCTTAGAGAGCCGTCACTAGGTGGTGACGGCTCTCTAAGCCGAAACGCGTCGGGTTCCGCTTTACAGCATCCCATACTGCTTTTATTTTTTACATGATCACTTTTTATCTGCTTATTTTGTTATATAAAGTTTAAAATAAAACCTGTCACTGTTTATTTTTTGACCTGCACCATCTTGAGCACTCTTTGCCACTACATACTGCTCACTGGGCTTGTCTGCCACTCCACTTTGTCCACTTACCAAACCTGCTATTAGATACTTTCCACTACACTGCCCTTCCACTTCAAACTGCCCACAGCCCTGACCTACCACTACATACTGCCCTGACCTGCCACTACATACTGCCTTCTGTCCTGACCTGCCCTGCCACTATACTGTACATTGACCTACCCTTCTACTACATACTGCTCACTGCCCTGCCACTACATACTGCCCAATGCCCTGACCTTTCATGTTATACTGCCCACAGCCCCGACCCACCACTACATACTGCCCTGATCTGCCACTGCATACTACCCTGTCTTTCTACTACATACTGCTCACTGCCCTGCCATTATATGCTCCTCACTGCCCTGCCACTATATGCTGCTCACTTCTCTGCCTTGCCACTATATACTGTCCACTTCCTTAATCTGCTACTTTATACTGCCCACGTTTGTGACCTTCTACATCATACCTCCCATAGCCCTAACCCACAACTACAAGATTCCCACCACCCTGACCTGTCACTGCAAACTGCCCACATCCCCGACCTGCCACTACAAATGGTCAACCACCTGCCACTTCCTACTGATTATTGTCTTACCACTGTATACTGTTCACTGCCCTGACCTGCCATCACATACTGCCCACTGCCATGGCACTAAACACCGCTCATTTCACCCACTATCACCAACACCCACACAGAGGATGGAAAAGGAAGGGGGCTCCCTGTCAGGCACACCCAGGGCCCCATGGATTCTAAAGGTGTCCCCTGCATAGGCCTACAGTTCTTTCAGTCTGTGACATAATTAGGTAGATTCACAAAGAGTTAGGCCGGCTTATCAGTAGATAAGCCGGCCTAACTCTGAATCTACGCCGGCGTATGTTTAAGCGTATGCTCAAACAGAGATACGCTTAAACAAAGCTAAGATAGGACGCTTGCGCCGTTCTATCTTAGCTTGCAATTTTTTGGATGGCCGCTAGGTGACGCTTCCATTGCGGCCAGCGTAGATTATGTAAATGAGGTTTTACGCTGATTCCCGAACGTACGCGAGCCCGCCGCAGTCGATTAACGTCGTTTCCATAAGGCCTTAGGCGGCCTAAAGTTATTCCACCTATGAGGTGGAATAACAATGTTAAAGTATGGCCACCGTTCCCGCCGCAAGGTTCGAATTTTTTACGTCGTTTGCGTAAGTCGTCCGCGAATCGGGAGTTACGTCGTTTACGTTCGCGTCGAAATCAATAGGCCCGTATGGCGTACTTAGCCGCAATGCGCCCTGGGAAATGTAGGTGCCCGGCGCATGCGCAGTAAGAAAAAACATAAAAAAACGTGAGGTCAAGCCTCATTAGCATTAAACACGCCCCCCCCAACCCATTTGAATTAGGCGCCCTTACGCCCGCCGTGTTTACACTACGCCGCCCTAAGTAAGGAGGTAAGTGCTTTCTGAATCATGTACTTTCCTCTCTTACTTAAGGCGGCGTAGTGTAAACACGCTAGGCTACGCCGACCTATTTTTAGGCGCCCCTACCTGAATATACCCAAATGTTCCTTCAATCCACTCTTACTACATGGAAAGATGGAGTTGCACTTCAACTATGACGCACTCTCAGTGATAAAGCCACAGGCAGCATTATCTTCCATCGTACAGACAATATGAGCCTCCAGGTTATAATAGGTGTTTTATGACTCATTTGCGGTCATTCATTCATTTGAAAATATAAAAAGCAGACTTCTGTTTATTAATACCAATTTACCATTTATATGGGGACAATTAACCTTGTGGATGTTTATCTCACAATAAAAGCAACATTTTTATGTTTGTACAGAAAACTTTGTATAATATGATTTTGTTGACGTGACTTGAAAGCAGATCCGTGTTTTCTATGTACATGTGAGTCATGAGATCAGGGACACGCACACGGCATGAGCAATGCAATTAACGCTGTACAATTCGTGATGTACTGCAGTGAATAAGCTCTGACTGTGTATCCTTGCACTTTTATCTGTCTGATAATAATACAAATGTATCATAAAAATATAGGCCTGAGAGGACTGGGAGATTGCAGTCTGAGATGGGTGCAGGGCCAGTGGGATGGACTGTGGTGTTAGGCTCCATTCACACCTAGGCGTTTTGACGCCCGACGCTATTGCAGCCTGAAATACGCTGGAGGGGTGATTTAACATTGTTGGCTATGGAGATGGTTCACATCTCCACGCCGAACGCCGTACGCCTGAAGCTCAAAACAAGTCCCTGACCCTTTTTTTCAGGCGGCTTCGGCATTCGGCCATAGCCGACAATGTGTAAATCACCTCTCCAGCGAAAACCGCGGTAAAAAACGCTGCGTTTTGTCGCTGCAAATCGCGGGACAAAACTCTGCAATTTGTCGCGGCAAATCGCGGTACAATACGCCGCATTCAGGTGTGAATGGAGCCTTATGGGCAGTGGAGAGAGAGGCAGCTGCAGCCAGGAGGGCTGGGGGGGCCTGAAGATGTAGTACTGGGCATAGCTCTCAACTGTCCCTGATTTGGAACAATGTCCCTCTGTCTCTTTTTCCTCCTCATGTGTCCCTCATTTTGGTCTGATCTATATAGTTGTAAATAAAATGCACATTTTATCTTTCAAGACGTGTTTCCCAGTGCTAAACCTTTCATCCAAATGCTAAATTGTTGCATTTGTACATTTTAAAAGCCAATATAAAGGAATAGTAGTGGTAAAAAAAAAGCCCTTGTGGATTTAATTAACCCTTTTTTCAGTTAAGTCTCCTTTAAGTGGGTGTGGCAGTGGGCGTGTCCTATGTCTACATACGTTTGTTAGTAGGTGTCCCTCATTCCCATCTCAAAATGTTGGGCTCAGTAGCCACGTGGACAGCTAGCACTTGTCTTCCTACTTTTTTGCTACACCAAAAAGGCCCACATCCCTGCCTGCAAAGGGCATTCACTCTAGGCCTGGCTGAGTCAGTGTCAGGCCTACAAATCAGTGCTAGCTGGTCTGGGAAATGCAAGCAAGTGATGTGCCGGAGTTGAAGATTGGAGTTGTATATACCGGAGAAGTACCGTATTTATCGGCGTATACCGCGCACTTTTTTCGTGGGTGCGCGATATACGCCGATACCCATTTCCCGCGCTCAGTTTGAATGCCTGCGCCGACATATACCGAGTGCAATACACTCGGCTACATTTGGTCAGCTCGGCTTCGCTCGTGCTCACGCATAAACATCACAGAGCGTGAGCACGAGCGAAGCCGAGCCTGGCTGAATGTAGCCGAGGGTACTGCACTCGGTATATATCGGCGGAGGCGTTCAAACTGAGTGCGGGAAGCGGCGATTCGACGGGGAGATGGCGCGGGAGAAGCCGGGAGGACACCACTGAAGCCGCAGACGGACGCCGGACCCGACGAGGAGGACACCACCGAAACCACAGACGGACCCGACGAGGAGGACACCACCGAAGCCGCAGACGGACCCGGCGAGGAGGACACCACCGAAGCCGCAGACGGACGCCGGACCCGACGAGGCCGCCGATGGACGCCGCGCAAGACACCAAAACTGTAAGTACTAAAATGTTTTTTTTTTACAGGAATGCGGGTCCACATTAGGGGTGCGCGCTATACGCCGGAGCGAGCAATACCCTGATAAATACGGTATATAGTCAGTCCCATTTATATGGTTCTGCAAATCTGTTTGGGCATCTCATGAATATCTCATCCCCATCCAAGTTTATTCCCCTCAATAATAATAAAACAAAGTTCAAGGACTGGTTTTCTGCCTGAGGGTGAATGAAAACTGTGGGCCTGGCTGGGCAGGGTGACAGATGGACTACAACACACCGCAGCCCTCAAGAGAGTACCGCTACAATTTTCTAAATCTTTTTCTCATCGAGGGTGGCACGTTATCTCTGTATCTCCGCCGTCTAGGGTAGTTATCGTATTCGTACTCTTTAGTATTTTCGTAACACTCTTTTTTCCGTTTCTGTTTTTTTCTGTTAGTTTATTTTTAGTTGAATCGAGATTCGTATTTTCGTTATATTTTGTATTCTGCTGCGTTCGTATTTTTAAAATGATTTTATTCGTTCCTTCGTTTTTACGTTAGTTTAATTTTCGTTGTTTTGCTATTCGTATTTACATTATATTTTCCATCATGCCGCGTTCGTATTTTCGTAAGAAATATATTTTCGTTGCTTTATGATCATTCGTATTTTCGTGTCTAATTTCCTTTGATTGTAAAAACGTACTTTTGTAGATTTTATTGCATTTGTAATTCTGTTAGAATACATTTTACGTTTATTCGACACACTACTCGTCGTCATTTTGTAATTTGTACTTTACTGTGATTGACTTGACTGTCTTAGTTAGCACACACACCCTGTCTAGAATGAAGTCTGACGTAGAAGAAAACTAAAATATGTCAGATATTACAAATACAGTACAAATCTAGAAATTAGATGCACTGCAGTCTAAGGCCCTTTTCACACTACAAAATAAATCCGTTTTAATAATCCGTATTAAAATCCGTCAGATAATGTTAAAAAACTGAAGTTATACGTCCTTTATAAAATATCATTAAAGTTTTTTTTTTATGTTCCGTAAAGATCCATAATAGTCCGTTATAACGTACGGACGTTAGTTATAACGGAATATGTGACGGGTCTTGCACTATTTTTTGTCCATTTTTTGTCCGTTGCAAGTAACGGATATATTAACGTCCGTTATATTTTAACATTGAAGTCTATGGCGCACGGACGTTAGTAAATGTCTCCGTAAATGTCCGTTATGTTAACGGACGTTAATTTTACTGAGCATGCTCAGTAAAGACTTCTGGAGCTGGACTTCAAGAAAGGGTGAAATGGTTTTTATTAACGGACGTTAGAAAGGAATGATATAACGGATGTATACGGATATATACGGATAAACATTATCCATTTTCAATAAAGGAAGAATGGTAAAATATTTATCCGTATGTATCCGTTATTAAATCCGTTAATAAACGTACGTTAATAGGTGTAATAACAGTAGTAACGGATATTATAAAACGGACATACAATCCATAGTGTGAAAGAAGCCTAACACAGAAAAAGACACAAGGAGCCAGGAGGTAATGAGAAAGAAGCTCATTGGGGGAAGGAACAAACCTCTTCAGAGGAAAGGGACAGCGCTCAGTGGCTATTGGTCAATGTCCAGAAATATTTCAGTACTAACGAAAGCTAATTTACATTATTTTGTATTTTCGTTGTTTTCATTTCCGTTTTCCGAAGATTCTTAATTTATTTTTCGTTAGTTTTGATTTTCGTTGTTTAGTCTTTGTTCGTCATTTCGGTTGTTTTCTTTTCGGTCTTCGAATATTAGTAAGTTTGCGTTTTCGTTCATTTTGTTTTTCGTAATTATTATTTTTTTTGGGTTCGGTATTTTCGTTGTTTCTATGTTTTCGTTTCTTTCATCTTTCGTATCCTCGTTGTTTTTCATATTCGTTATTTTGAAAATATCGTTATTCGTTATTAATTGCGCTAAACCGTTGGTTCATTCGTATGTTAACGAATCAACTAAAATAACGAAAATTGACGGAAAACGTATTCGTAACTTAAAAAATTGCACATGCCTACTTCCAGCGACAATTTCACATCGCCACTCCAGCCAGAGTGGGTATAGTGCATCTGGACAGGCCTCTCTCACCAGCCTGGCAGCCAGAGTGTCACTCGAACTTAGGATTAAGTCTCTGCCACAGACTCTCCTAAAAAGGTTGGAGACAATTATGGTCTGGAATCCTCTTTCAGTAGATTCAGCACCCGGATCTCCTTCAGGTAGTTTTGTCAAATTAGCAACTGACAGGTGACCAATAGTGTTGCTCACGAATATTCGCATTGCGAATATTCGACTCGAATATAGCATATTCGAGAAATCGCGCTATATTTCGAAATTCGCGGTGAATATTCGCAATTCCGAATATTCGATTTTTTACAATTTTTTTTTTGAATCAGATCACATCCTAGATATCTCCATCGACGTCTAAAAGCATTGCTGGTATCATTAGAGACCCTGGGCCGAGTAGCTGAAGCGTTCATTGAATTTTCCAGAAAGATCGCAATGCGATTATTCGGCAAACGCAATATCGCGCGATTATTTTCCTCGCCCCGATCTTCCGCATCAGAGCGATTTTTACAGTTTCATTTTTAAAACAGATCACATCCTAGTGATCTCCATAGACGTCTGAAAGCATTGCTGGTATGATTAGAGCCATTGGGCCGAGTAGCTGAAGCGATCATTTTATATTGCCGAATATTCGCAATGCGAATATTCGGCAATAGGAATATTGCGCGATTATTTGCTCCGCCCTTTTGCATCAGAGCCAATCAGAGTTCTCCTTCCACACTCGTCACAGGTTAGCAACCAATAGGAACCTGCCTGCATGGACATTATATAAGCTCACTCCCAGCACCATTTCATTGCAGATTCAGAAGCTGGCTATAGAGTGTGGAGGCTGTTTCTGTGTTCCTGGTTTCCTGTGTCTTTGTTCTTGATTGATTTAGATCATCACCAGCATTGCTATTTAGTGATTCCAGTGGATCTTTTCCAGTATATCAACTGCTTTTTTCAAAGCAATAGACCCAAGAGCTTTTTTCAAAGCTACGTTTTGTGCTGTTTTGTGCTGTTTTTTTCATTTGTGTTACTGTTTGATCCTGCAATCCTCCCTGTTCAGTTATATTTGCAAGAGATTTCAGAACACATTTTGCTGAGCTTTATAAAAGAGCTTTTCTAAAAGCTAAGTTTTGTTCATCTTGTGTTACTGTTAGATCTTGCAGGTTCGCTGTTCAGTGATATTTGATAGGCATCTCAGTTCAAATTTTGTTTAGTTTTCCCTAAAGAGCTTTTATAAAAGCTAAGTTTTGTGTTCAGTTTAGTTAAATTTTGTGTAGTAAGTGTACACACTGTTAGTGTACATTTATTTCATCTAGCTTAGCTTAGTGTGTGTTTAGTGTCTGTGTTTTGTGTTTAAAAAAAAAAAAAAAAAAAAAAGTTAGTGTTTGTTTAGTGCTTTTTTTTTTTTTCTTTAATTTTGTAGTCCTTGTCTGGTGTACTACTTTTCTTATAGTTTAGTAGCTGTCTGTGTACGTCTTTGTCTGCGTGCCTGTCTTGTAAAAAAAACACAAAAACACATTTTGTTCACATTTTCCCCCCCAATAAAGTTTAACCCCCCCACACACATATCAGCAATAATGAGCGGCATCCGTGGCCGTGGCAGCAGGGGTAGGGGAGTTACTCCCAGTGCTGGATCGCTGCCAGCACGGGGTACCTCTCGTGCCCCTACTAGTGGTAGAGGATCGGGTGCAAGGGGAGTACGCCTGATCCGGGAGTTCTTCCCATCGGGCAGCCGCCCGATATTGCCATCTCAGGCTCAAGTAGTGGTGGACTACATGGGGCACAGCAGTGCCACTGAGTCGTCGGTCCCGACTCACAGTAGTACCACCATTACACCGTTGCCTGTACTACCCCCCCCCAGCCCCCAAGAGTCCAGCATCTTACTGTTCGACAGCGACAGTGATAGGGATCTCTTGGGGGAGGCCATGCATCAGGCAGACCTCCAGCTCTGTCCTGATGGTCAGGACCTTTTTGAAGGGATGGATGAGGAGGATGGGATACCTGCTGGCAGTATCCCAGAGACATCCCTTCAAACTGGTGCTGCTGTTTTGGTGCAGGAAACAGCAGCACCTAGTCAGACCCAGGCGTGGGTGAGGGGACAGCGGAGCCAGGCTAGAGGCTCCATGTCACGTGGTTCCCTCAGACCAACACATCTCAGCCCTTGGTCTGACATCTCTGGGGGCGAAGAGGGTGACCCATCATGGTTGCCATCTGACGCGTCGGCTCACTACGTCAGTGACGACGGGGAAGGTAGGCACCCTGGTGAAACGGTGCGCCAGGTCACCACCAGGGAGACCATCGTCAGGGTCTCCACTGGTGATGGCAGCAGGAGGTGTCAGGAGGAGGAGCAGCAGCAGCAGCAGCAGCAGCAGGCAGCTCCACCTGTGCGCACCGAATCCCAGCAGGTGCAAGTAAGCGTCACCCCATCTGACAGGAGGGCGGTGCTGAAGTCACCTGTCTGGAATTTCTTTACCCTGGTGGCAGACAACCCTACCGTGGCCATCTGCCGGATTTGTAAAGTGAGGGTGAAGAGAGGGAAGTGTTTGGCTCGGGTGGGTACCACAGCCCTGAACCAGCACCTGAGGATAAACCACTGGGCGTTGTATGACGAGATGAAGCGTGGTGGTGGTAGCAGCGCCACCACCACAAGTGAGCAGGGTACAGCAGCCCCTGCCACATCTTCATCTGTTTCCAGCAGGTCATGCCCCCCCGCTCCCTCTAGTAGAGGTACTGGTACCGGCAGCCAGACCTCTACTTCCACAGCACCCTCCACGTCTGTGTCCCGCACTGCCGTCCGGCGCCAGGCGTCGATTTCAGACGCCTTTGACCGCACCACTCCCTTCCCCCCTGGAGACCGACGTGTGCGTTCCCTCAATGGGCTCCTGGCAAGGGTTATTGCCCAACATCTGCTGCCCTTCAACATAGTTGACAGCAACCCCTTCAGGCAGATGTTGGAGCAGGCCCAACCCCAATGGCGTGTCCCCAGCCGCCATTTCTTTGCCAGGACTGGTGTCCCTGCCCTACACCAGCACATTGTGCAGAATGTAACCCTGTCGCTGGATCACGCTGTCAGCGACAGGGTTCATCTGACAATGGATGGCTGGACCAGCAGGCATGGGCAGGGACGCTACATCAGCTTCACGGCCCATTGGGTTTCCCTCCGAGGCGTCGGTGAGGGATCGTCGGCAACCGATCTTGTGGTGCCGCCCCGGGGTGTCCAGGGGAGAACTGCTGGTCTCCCTCAAGCCACTGTCTCCGCAGCTGCTGAGCCTCCCAGCAAGCGCCCCCGTAGCTACTCAAGTGTGGGGCACGTGCGCTGTCAGGCCGTGCTCCAGCTTGTTAGTTTAGGGGACCGGAGACACACTGCAGAAGAAGTGCTGAAAGCACTTCAAGCTCAGGTCCAGAAGTGGCTGACACCCCGAAGGCTCCAGCCAGGTATGGTTGTCTGCGATAACGGCAGCAACCTACTCGCCGCCCTCCATGCTGGCAGTCTGACGCACGTGCCCTGTCTGGCACATGTCCTCAACCTGGTGGTGCAGAAGTTCCTGCGCACTTATCCAGGGTTGAGTGACATTGTGGCAAAGGCGCGTAGGATTGCCAGCCACTTCAGGCGCTCCCCAACCGCTACCGCGTCCCTGTCCAAATTGCAGCGGAAGTACAATCTGCCCCTTCACAGGCTGATTGTGGACAGTGTGACGCGGTGGAACTCCACCCTCCACATGCTGAAGAGGTTGTGGGAGCAGCAAAGGGCGGTGAGGGAGTACCTGATGGAACTAGGCACTCAGAGGGCTTCACCACAACTCCCTTTCATCGCCTGTGCGGAGTGGGGGCAGATAAACCAGGTCTGCCAAGTGTTGTCCTCCTTCGAGCAGGCGACCAAGATGGTCAGCAGTGAGCAAATTGGCCTCAATAGCGTGCTGCCAATACTGTTCATGCTGGAGAGGACACTAGATCGCCTGCTCGAGGCTGGGGAGAGTGCCTTGGTGGAGCAGGAGGAGTCAGCAATGCTCCACCGAGACCAGGGCCAGGACCAGGAGGAGGAGGAGGAGGAGGAGGATGATGATGAAGAGGAGGAGGAGGTGGTTGCTGGTGTCGTCCCGGAGTCAGGGCCTGGTCAGGAGGGAGAGCCGGTGTTGGGGGCACCGATAGTCCGGGGGTTGGGCATGTCTGAGTTTGACCAGCAGCGCCTCAGGGAAGAAGAGTCGCACCTCATTCACCTGGCCAGCATTGAGGAGTCACAGCGGGCTGTGCTCTTCCCCATGGCTGCCCACATGCTGAGATGCCTCAGGAGGGACCCCCGGGTTAAGACCATCAAGACGAGGGATGATTTCTGGATGGCCACCCTTTTGGATCCCAGGTGCAAGGGGAAACTGGAGCAGTTCATCCCAGCCAGCCGGAGGCAGCACCGGATGGAGGAACTGCAGGCAGCCATTGTCAGACGGTTGGAGCAGGCAACTCCCCGGCCTCCAGTTGTCCCCCCTCATCTCACCCAGCAGGTGGCTGCACCCAGCTGCAGCCGAGCAGGGGACCTAATGGAAGAGATGAGGATGTTCTTCCAAACCGAGCGACCCAGTACCACCACCAGCAGCAGCAGCAGCAGTCACCACCAGCGGCTGGCCCACATGGTGGCAGACTACATGGCGTCCGTCGGTGCTTCTGACAGTATGAGCACCGACGACCCCATGGAGTACTGGGTTGCCAGATTGGACACCTGCCGCGAGCTCGCTCAGTATGCGCTGGAGTTATTGTCTTGCCCCCCCTCCAGCGTACTATCTGAGCGGACATTCAGCGCGGCAGGTGGGGTGGTCACGGACAAGAGGACCCGTCTGTCCACAGACTCCGTGGACAGACTCACATTCATAAAGATGAATGAGTCCTGGATCGGCGGTGACTTTCTGGCACCCGTCGTCGGTTCAGGGCGCTGAAGGGTCCCTTGCCATGCATTCCCTGATGAAGCCCCGGACCTGATGTATTTACAGTGCTGAATATAACTATTTCAACATCAGAGAAAATCAATGTTAATATTTGGTACAGTAGGCTTTCTTTGCAATTACAGCGGTCAAACATTTCTTGTAGTTTTACACCAACTTTGCACACACTGGAGGAGGGATTTTGGCCCACTCCTCCACACAGATCTTCTCTACATCAGTCATGTTTCTGGGCTATCGCTGAGAAACACGGAGTTTGAGCTCCCTCCAAAGATTCTCTATTGGGTTTAGGTCTGGAGACTGGCTAGGCCACGCCAGAACCTTGATATGCTCCTTACAGAGCCAATCCTTGGTTATCCTGGCTGTGTGCTTTGGGTCATTCTCATGTTGGAAGACCCAGCCTCGACCCATCTTCAAAGCTCTAACTCAGGGAAGGAGGTTGTTGCCCAAAATCTTGCAATACATGGCCCCGGTCATCCTCTCCTTAATACAGTGCAGTCACCCTGTCCCATGTGCAGAAAAACACCACCAAAGCATGATGCTACCACCCCCATGCTTCACATTAGGGATGGCGTTCTTGGCATGGTACTCATCATTATTCTTCCTCCGAACACGGTTAGTGAAATTATGATCAAAAAATTATATTATAGTCTCATCTGACCACATGATTTTCTCCCATGACTCCTTTGGATCAGTCAAGACAATTATGTCAGCAGTTATTTCACACCCTATATACTCTTATTAAGACTGCTGTACATCATGGCACCTCCTGCCCATGTGATATGACTCTGTATCAACTACTACTGTTAATACTACTACTGCTGCTTCTGCTGCTGCTGCCGCCCAGTCAATACACCTATGTCAGCAGTTCTTTAACACTCTATATACTCTTATTCCTACTGCTGTTCATCATGGCACCTCCTGCCCATGTGATATGACTCTGTATCAACTACTACTGTTAATACTACTACTGCTGCTTCTGCTGCTGCTGCCGCCCAGTCAATACACCTATGTCTGCAGTTCTTTAACACTCTATATACTCTTCTTCCTACTGCTGTTCACCATGGCACCTCCTGCCCATGTGATATGACTCTGTATCAACTACTACTGTTAATACTACTACTGCTGCTTCTGCTGCTGCTGCCGCCCAGTCAATACACCTATGTCAGCAGTTCTTTAACACTCTATATACTCTTATTCCTACTGCTGTTCACCATGGCACCTCCTGCCCATGTGATATGACTCTGTATCAACTACTACTGTTAATACTACTACTGCTGCTTCTGCTGCTGCTGCCGCCCAGTCAATACACCTATGTCAGCAGTTCTTTAACACTCTATATACTCTTATTCCTACTGCTGTTCATCATGGCACCTCCTGCCCATGTGATATGACTCTGTATCAACTACTACTGTTAATACTACTACTGCTGCTTCTGCTGCTGCTGCCGCCCAGTCAATACACCTATGTCAGCAGTTCTTTAACACTCTATATACTCTTATTCCTACTGCTGTTCACCATGGCACCTCCTGCCCATGTGATATGACTCTGTATCAACTACTACTGTTAATACTACTACTGCTGCTTCTGCTGCTGCTGCCGCCCAGTCAATACACCTATGTCAGCAGTTCTTTAACACTCTATATACTCTTATTCCTACTGCTGTTCACCATGGCACCTCCTGCCCATGTGATATGACTCTGTATCAACTACTACTGTTAATACTACTACTGCTGCTTCTGCTGCTGCTGCCGCCCAGTCAATACACCTATGTCAGCAGTTCTTTAACACTCTATATACTCTTATTCCTACTGCTGTTCACCATGGCACCTCCTGCCCATGTGATATGACTCTGTATCAACTACTACTGTTAATACTACTACTGCTGCTTCTGCTGCTGCTGCCGCCCAGTCAATACACCTATGTCAGCAGTTCTTTAACACTCTATATACTCTTATTCCTACTGCTGTTCATCATGGCACCTCCTGCCCATGTGATATGACTCTGTATCAACTACTACTGTTAATACTACTACTGCTGCTTCTGCTGCCCAGTCAAGACACCTATGTCAGCAGTTATTTCACACCCTATATACTCTTATTAAGACTGCTGTACATCATGGCACCTCCTGCCCATGTGATTTGACTCTGTATCAACTACTACTGCTAATACTACTACTGCTGCTTCTGCTGCTCAGTCAGTACACCTATGTCAGCAGTTAATTCACACTCTATATACTCCTATTACCACTGATGTTCATCATGGCACCTCCTGCCCAAGTGATATGACTCTGTATCTACTACTACTACTACTACTGCTGCTGTTCAGTCAAGACACCTATGTCACAAGTTATTTGCCACTCTATACTACTATTACCACTGCTGCTGCTGCTGTTCATGGCACCTCTTTCCCAAGTGATTTGACAATATATTGTCTACTGTTACTACTACTGCTGCTGCTCACGACACATATGACACAAGTTATTTGACACTATAGACTACTATGGCCACTACTGATGCTGTAAAGTCTTGCCCAAGTGTTTAGATGCTATCTAGTACTATTACCACTACTGCTTGTAAATGCTGCCTGTGTGATAATTACATTATATTTTAATACTACTGCTGCAGCCTCCATGATGAGTAATGCCTCATGACCTCTATGGCACAGCGGATCCACCAAGAGCCTCCGCTACAAGCTACCAGACCGGATCGTAACAGCAAGTGTAACTAAAACAATGAACTTTATGTTAAACCCTGGTTTGCGGCCTTTATACTGCAACCATTAGCCTGTCTGCAAGAGCAAATCTGCACTCTCTCTCTTTCTTGCTCTCTCTCTCTCTCTCTATATATATATATATATATATATATATATTGTTGCTTTTGTTATGTTCATTTTTCAACAGTTTAGTTTGTGTTCGTCGTGTCTGTGTCCGCGAACTTTAGTTTGTCCTAGGTTTGTGTTACATAAAATAAGAGTATACAATTTTTTTTGCTTATTATGAAGTTAGATGTGTTGATGTTGATGTTGATGTGGTAGATGTTAAGTTAGATGTGTTGAAAAACCTAAAAATCTATCTCAAAAAGAAAGGAAACATTTCCAAAAAATAACATTTTTTATTTAAAAAAAAAAAATTAAACGTAATTAAGCATGCGCTGCTGAAGCTCTGCTATGTCTGCATAATTTTTTAATTGCTGCTGCTCCAGCTGCTGGTTCTGCTGGTCCAGATAACGAATTTTCTTCTGATTGAAGAGGATCTTGGCATTCGTTCTCTGGATCAAAGCCTGCTTCAGCAGCATATCTTTTGCAACTGTTAGGATATAAGAAAAAAACATTTGGATTTCAAAGACCGTTACCAAATAAATAAAATATTTCTGTTGCTTATTAAACAATCATTATCATGTCTATACACTTGTTATGTGTCTAGCACATTCAGGGAGTGCAGAATTATTAGGCAAATGAGTATTTTGACCACATCATCCTCTTTATGCATGTTGTCTCACAAGCTGTATAGGCTCGAAAGCCTACTACCAATTAGGCATATTAGGTAATGTACATCTCTGTAATGAGAAGGTGTGTGGTCTAATGACATCAACACTCTATATCAGGTGTGCATAATTATTAGTCAACTTCCTTTCCTTTTGCAAAATGTGTCAAGAGAAGGACTTGACAGGCTCTGAAAAGTCAAAAATAGTGAGATATCTTGCAGAGGGATGCAGCACTCTTAAAATTGCAAAGCTTCTGAAGCATGATCATCGAACAATCAAGCGTTTCATTCAAAATAGTCAACAGGGTCGCAAGAAGCGTGTGGAAAAACCAAGGCGCAAAATAACTGCCCATGAACTGAGAAAAGTCAAGCGTGCAGCTGCCAAGATGCCACTTGCCACCAGTTTGGCTATATTTCAGAGCTGCAACATCACTGGAGTGCCCAAAAGCACAAGGTGTGCAATACTCAGAGACATGGCCAAGGTAAGAAAGGCTGAAAAACGACGACCACTGAAAAAAGACACGCAAGCTGAAACGTCAAGACTGGGCCTAGAAATATCTCAAGATTGATTTTTCTAAGGTTTTATGGACTGCTGAAATGAGAGTGAGTCTTGATCGGCCAGATGGATGGGCCCGTGGCTGGATTGGTAAAGGGCAGAGAGCTCCAGTCCGACTCAGACGCCAGCAAGGTGGAGGTGGAGTACTGGTTTGGGCTGGTATCATCAAAGATGAGCTTGTGGGGCCTTTTCGGGTTGAGGATGGAGTCAAGCTCAACTCCCAGTCCTACTGCCAGTTTCTGGAAGACACCTTCTTCAAGCAGTGGTACAGGAAGAAGTCTGCATCCTTCAAAAAAAACATGATTTTCATGCAGGACAATGCTCCATCACACGCGTCCAAGTACTCCACAGCGTGGCTGGCAAGAAAGGGTATAAAATAAGAAAAACTAATGACATGGCCTCCTTGTTCACCTGATCTGAAACCCATTGAGAACCTGTGGTCCATCATCAAATGTGAGATTTACAAGGAGGGAAAACAGTACACCTCTCTGAACAGTGTCTGGGAGGCTGCGGTTGCTACTGCACGAAATGTTGATGGTGAACAGATCAAAACACTGACAGAATCCATGGATGGCAGGCTTTTGAGTGTCCATGCAAAGAAAGGTGGCTATATTGGTCACTTATTTGTTTTGGTTTTGTTTTGGAATGTCAGAAATGTATATTTTAGAATGTTCAGATGTTATATTGGTTTCACTGGTAAAAATAATTAATTGAAATGGGTATATATTTTTTTTTGTTAAGTTGCCTAATAATTATGCACAGTAATAGTAGTCACCTGCACACACAGATATCACCCTAAAATTGGTAAAACTAAAAAAAAATACTACAAAAAAAATTCAGCTTTGATATTAATGAGTTTTTTGGGTTCATTGAGAACATGGTTGTTGTTCAATAATAAAATGAATCCTCAAAAATACAACTTGCCCAATAATTCTGCACTACCTGTATACTTCTATCATAAATACCATATTATGGTTCTGAAATCTGACGGGTGCGCTTTAAATGTTGTCAATTTTTATATCTACATGTTATTGTTAAAATATTATTAAGCTTTGTGCACATAATTACCCTCCTGACCGAGGCTCACAGCAACGGTCTCTTCCACCTCCTCGACCTCCCCTGCAGCCGCGATTTGACCAGAAATTTGGGGGGAGGGGGTAAGCTCTGCATCAGGCACCTCAACTTGAGCAGGAGCTGGGGTTGGAGAGTGGGAGGGCCCTGCCTGCTCCTCGTCATCTCTCTCCTCCTCTGACGCATCCTCCCCTGCCGCATCCTCCTCCTCTGCGGCCTGTCGCCTTGTGCGCTTGGGGCGCACAGTTGGTAGCGGAGCTCCTATAATAACACAATGTTCATAGATTATAAAAATGTTTTCTAATGACGTATGCAAATTCTGTGTACTCTGCAGTATTATATATGAATACAAAATTAATTTATATAGACAGTTAACCAATGGGACAATGTTATACTAAAGGGTCTTGTGAGCACTACAGGGGACTGAGCGTGAGCTGGGATGCCACCATGGTAAAATGAGCTGTTTTTGTCTCCTTGGTTTTGTTCAGACGATCTCATGTTAAAAAAAGGGCTTGATGGAGTACACGGGATTACTATAACAACCCCACGCCTAACAAAGGAATTTAGTGGGAATCTATATATATAAAACTCAACGTGTGTGTGCATGCATGTATGTATGTATGTTCCACCATCACGTCAAAACGGCTAAAGATATTTACATGAAACTTGGCACACAGGTTACTTATATGTCAGCCACAAACATAGGATAGGTGGTTTAACCCTTACCCACCCCCATTTGCCTTGGTCAGGGTTTTTCTTTAAAGTCCCATTCAACTCTATGGGAAATACATGTTACTTCATAACAGCTGTAGATATTTCGATAACACTTGGTCACATGTTATCTATACGTCCACTTAAAGTATAGGATCGTTAATTTATCCCTTAACTTACCCCATTGGTGAGGGTCGGGCTTTTTGTTTAAAGTCCCATGCAAAGCAATGGGAAAAGTATGTTCCCACATAACTTCTGTGTTCCTGTCTGCTGTCCCATGTTTTTTTCCAACAGTACTATGAATACCTTGGCTGGTGGTGATATATGTTACAACAACATGGCGTCTTGGTTAACAACATCTGACCTTACATTAATTACATATGACCTTACATAACTGTCCCCAAGGGACCCGGGCTGGCTCAACGCGATTGCCACTCCATTCACCTCTGCAGCTAGGGGTTCGGATCCCGCTCTCGGCTACATGTGAATTGAGTTTGGTGGTCTCAGCTCGGCCCCCGGTGGGTGTGCTATGCGAGGTAAGCCTGCGCTTAGTATGCCCACCTCCCTCCCACAAAAACCACCACACTTACACACGCACTCGCAATTGGGTTAACATGCACGCACTCTGACCATGCGGTCTCTAAAAAGAGAGGCGAAGGACTAACGGGGCTGGTTGAGCGGGCAAATCCTCTCACTCCCTTATAGGGAGTCCCTCTGCCCCGTTGGGCTTCGAAGCGGAGCAGGTAGGACGGTCTGTGTGGGAGGACCCCCTCACACCCGCCATTGCCACCCGGAGCATGGAGAAAGGTGGCAGATTACCTCTGGGGGAGGCCTGCCTACTACCAACTCCTGCAGTCCGGCTCCTCTCTCGAGTACACGCACAAAATACACTTTAGGGGAAAAAAAACATAACTGTGACCAATAACTTACCAGGATGATATTTATTCCGGATACGCCTGACCCGGTTCATCTGGCGCCTCTTTAGGTCGGACCACTTTTTGAGGATCGCCATGCGAGTGTGTTCTTCGCCTAGTTCCTCAATCAGGGAGCTTATAACTCCCTGTTTTTCTTGCTGCCTCCGCAGCTCATCATATCCTGTTTCCAGGAACTTCTGCAAGATGAAGAACAAAGTATATTGTAATACTTCTGTTGACAGCCTTATGAATATATGACGTAAATGTATGCTATTCAACAATTGGAAGCATTCTCGCCTTATTAATCAATGACAGGGGTAACATGACAGATTTTATATCCTGCCATTTCGGTCGCCACCTTTTTTGCATAAATATAGCAGCCATTATCATTTGCATAATTATGAATATATTATTAACAACACAGGATACACGTATAGGGGAGATATGCGTTGCTAACTCTTTTCCCTGTCAGGAGCCTAACGCCCCGGGGGGTCAGAGACGGGACCTTTTCGGAGGACCACTGACGTATGCAACCGCCGCAGTTTTTTGTGATGTCACTCTTTAGGTGTGTGCAAATTTTTCCTTGCACCGGGTGGAGTTTTTGGGTTGTGTTTTGCACGCCACAGGCTTTTCAACAGAAAATAACCAGCTGGAGGCAGAATGGTTGCAAAACACTACGGGTTTGTTACCTAACTCTGGGTTTCAAGACCAGTCCACCTCCAGCTGTTGCAAAACTACTACTCCCATCAGCCACGGTCTTTCAGTGCATGCTAAGAATTTTACTTTTGCTGCATCTAGGGTGCCACAGTTTAGAGAGCCGTGCATAAAGGCCTGAAAAATGTGGGCCTGCAGAACTTACAATACTAGAAGTGCCAGCATTCCCAGGCATGCTGGAAGTTGTAGTTCTGCAACATCTAAAGGGCAATATGTATTCGAACGTCCTTGGGCCTTGAGGACACTGAAGTCAGGACGTTCGCATACGTCCTATGTCCAAAAAATTTTTAAATTCATTATGCTAAATAACAAGGAAAAGTGCCTAAATACACATTTGCCAACCAGGGTGTCTGCAGCTGTCCAGGCATGCTGGGACTTGTAGTTTTGTAAAAGCAGGAGACACATTTTTGGTTAAATACTAATATCTGATCATATATACTAACTTTTAAACTAGACTTAAATGCAGTTGAAGATGATGAAATAACAGTGGTCAAAATACTTACACAAATCAGCAACTTTTCCTCAGACTTAGTGAAATTGCTTCCCACCATGTTGCTGTAATATTGCGCTGCGATCATAAGTTGGAAACTGGCAAGGCTCCAGGAAATGGTCGCGTGTTGTTCGCGTGTTGATTGCGCTGCTTGGACCGAGATGGGTCCATATGGCTTCGGCTGTATGGACCACAGTAACTCTTTTCCCTGTCAGGAGCCTAACGCCCCGGGGGGTCAGAGACGGGACCTTTTCGGAGGACCACTGACGTATGCAACCGCCGCAGTTTTTTGTGATGTCACTCTTTAGGTGTGTGCAAATTTTTCCTTGCACCGGGTGGAGTTTTTGGGTTGTGTTTTGCACGCCACAGGCTTTTCAACAGAAAATAACCAGCTGGAGGCAGAATGGTTGCAAAACACTACGGGTTTGTTACCTAACTCTGGGTTTCAAGACCAGTCCACCTCCAGCTGTTGCAAAACTACTACTCCCATCAGCCACGGTCTTTCAGTGCATGCTAAGAATTTTACTTTTGCTGCATCTAGGGTGCCACAGTTTAGAGAGCCGTGCATAAAGGCCTGAAAAATGTGGGCCTGCAGAACTTACAATACTAGAAGTGCCAGCATTCCCAGGCATGCTGGAAGTTGTAGTTCTGCAACATCTAAAGGGCAATATGTATTCGAACGTCCTTGGGCCTTGAGGACACTGAAGTCAGGACGTTCGCATACGTCCTATGTCCAAAAAATTTTTAAATTCATTATGCTAAATAACAAGGAAAAGTGCCTAAATACACATTTGCCAACCAGGGTGTCTGCAGCTGTCCAGGCATGCTGGGACTTGTAGTTTTGTAAAAGCAGGAGACACATTTTTGGTTAAATACTAATATCTGATCATATATACTAACTTTTAAACTAGACTTAAATGCAGTTGAAGATGATGAAATAACAGTGGTCAAAATACTTACACAAATCAGCAACTTTTCCTCAGACTTTGTGAAATTGCTTCCCACCATGTTGCTGTAATATTGCGCTGCGATCATAAGTTGGAAACTGGCAAGGCTCCAGGAAATGGTCGCGTGTTGTTCGCGCAATTGCGCATGCGCGATCGAAAAATCGCAATCGCAATATGTTTTTTGGTTAAAATATCATACATATTCGATTTCAGAGTGCTGCTACAGCAGTTTTCGAAATATCTGCAATCAATTTCGCATTCGCATGTTGCGATATTTCGATAAAATATCAGGAATATTCTGAGCCAATCAGAGCGCTCCTCCAGCATATCTCGAAATTGCGCAATAAATATCGCATTCGCATGTTGCGATATTTCGATAAAATATCACGAATATTCTGAGCCAATCAGAGAACTCCTCAAGCATATCTCGAAATTCCGCAATAAAAATCGCATTCGCATGTTGCGATATTTCGATAAAATATCACGAATATTCTGAGCCAATCAGAGCGCTCCTCCAGCATATCTCGAAATTGCGCAATTAATATCGCATTCGCATGTTGCGATATTTCGATAAAATATCACGAATATTCTGAGCCAATCAGAGCGCTCCTCCAGCATATCTCGAAATTCCGCAATTAATATCGCATTCGCATGTTGCGATATTTCGATAAAATATCACGAATATTCTAAGCCAATCAGAGCGCTCCTACCGCAGTTATTAAAAAAATCGCAATTATTTTCGCATTCGCAATAGCGAAAAATCGCATTCAATTAATTTCGATAAAATATCACGAATATTCGAATTTAGCGAATATATCTCGAATATTCGAATATATATTCGAGATATATCGCAAAATCGAATATGGCATATTCTGCTCAACACTAGTGACCAACACCCAGCCTCTCAGAACCAAGGTTGTCCTCCGATGAATGGACAGGCCCCTCCTGGAACACCAGCCTCGTGCTTGGTATCCCTCGGACAGACTCCCCATCGGTCAGCTTCCTCCAATTGGACGGAGAGCTCAGAACCACCTTCAGATTGCGGACCAAGTCAATCACTGGGCCCGCACAGCAGATCAATTGCTCTGGGCCAATGTGGTCCCGGAACCAGGAACACTGCGACACATGCACACCCCGGCCAGGAGGGCCATTTGCGGGGGTGTCGTTGAATGGCTACCCCAATGGTGGGTGCCACACGAGGAAGACCCCGACAGAATGGCGTCTGCCCTTTAAAACCCCTCCCTAGCATGCACAGCGAGGCGATCACCCTCCTGATTGGCTGCTGGGGAGAAATATCCAACCGCACTTGACTCCACTGCTGCCACCTATCGTATCAGGACGGAACTCGCTTCACCAGGAACGACAGCATGTACAATCAGCACAGCCAAAGCTGGAGCAGAGGCCCCAAATTTAAACAATAAGGGCTGTTTCACACGGAGCGGATGCGTATTGATCCGCCCCGTGTGTGTCCGTCTGCTCAGCGAGGATCATCCGTAAATCCCTGCTGATCTGTCGGCGGACAGGGCGGTCCCTGCACACTATGCAGAGACCGCCCTGTCTTTCCTCCGCTCTCCCCTATGGGGAATCGGATGAATACGGACCGTGTGTCCTTATTCATCCGATCTGTTCCACCAGACGGAAGAAAAATAGGGGTTTCTTCCGTCTGAAAAAGCGGATCTTTGCGGAGGCGGATGTTTGCGGACGTTAGTGGATGCTCAATCCGCTAACGTCTGCAATCTTATAGGGAAGCATTACAAGTCCGTAAACGGACTTGTAAAAAACGGACCGTTTGTCCGCCCGTGTGAAAGGGCCCTTAGACTAGTTCAGAGCCAACTATTTCTCTGAACTTTCCCCTAAATTTCCAATAGCACCGGCTCTGAACATAGAACATAGACAGCGCTACATACGCAAATCTGCCCACGCAGGGGATGGATCCTCTTCTTATTCCATCAAAAAATCTGTGTATAAAATTGACATCCATCACCTCGAAAAGGAATGCAAGCCGTGACACCACCACCTCTTATGTAAGAAATGCAGGCTTACCAGCTACACAGAGAGATTCTGAAGGTGACCTTCAGAGGCAAACAGTTTAGACAATAATCATCCCAGCATCATCCAAAAGGTTCATCCCCGGGGCATAGAAAAGAAAGTGCTCCAAAAAGTGTAAAGCCCTCTTAATGTGTTTATTAAAATTGCACTTACATCGTATGTATAAAACATAGCGCTATACAAAAGTCCTCATCAGTCAAACACAAAGCATATACACACGTCTTTCGGGATCACACAATGTCAGCATGTCGCTCCGCCCTATGCGTTTCATCACACGTGACGTCATCCGGGGCACCAATAAAAATACCTTGCTGCTTGAGTACAACATCAAAAGTTAATGGTTGTGTCCAATACACAGTTACTGAACAATGTACTTTGTTTCTGGTGCTTCAATTCTAATAAAGGATAACTGTTTTTTAATCATTTGTTGCCCATGTAACACATACAGGGAGTGCAGAATTATTAGGCAAGTTGTATTTTTGAGGATTAATTTTATTATTGAACAACAACCATGTTCTCAATGAACCCAAAAAACTCATTAATATCAAAGCTGAATATTTTTGGAAGTAGTTTTTAGTTTGTTTTTAGTTTTAGCTATTTTAGGGGGATATCTGTGTGTGCAGGTGACTATTACTGTGCATAATTATTAGGCAACTTAACAAAAAAAAAATATATACCCATTTCAATTATTTATTTTTACCAGTGAAACCAATATAACATCTCAACATTCACAAATATACATTTCTGACATTCAAAAACAAAACAAAAACAAATCAGTGACCAATATAGCCACCTTTCTTTGCAAGGACACGCAAAAGCCTGCCATCCATGGATTCTGTCAGTGTTTTGATCTGTTCACCATCAACATTGCGTGCAGCAGCAACCACAGCCTCCCAGACACTGTTCAGAGAGGTGTACTGTTTTCCCTCCTTGTAAATCTCACATTTGATGATGGACCACAGGTTCTCAATGGGGTTCAGATCAGGTGAACAAGGAGGCCATGTCATTAGTTTTTCTTCTTTTATACCCTTTCTTGCCAGCCACGCTGTGGAGTACTTTGACACGTGTGATGGAGCATTGTCCTGCATGAAAATCATGTTTTTCTTGAAGGATGCAGACTTCTTCCTGTACCACTGCTTGAAGAAGGTGTCTTCCAGAAACTGGCAGTAGGACTGGGAGTTGAGCTTGACTCCATCCTCAACCCGAAAAGGCCCCACAAGCTAATCTTTGATGATACCAGCCCAAACCAGTACTCCACCTCCACCTTGCTGGCGTCTGAGTCGGACTGGAGCTCTCTGCCCTTTACCAATCCAGCCACGGGCCCATCCATCTGGCCCATCAAGACTCACTCTCATTTCATCAGTCCATAAAACCTTAGAAAATTCAGTCTTGAGATATTTCTTGGCCCAGTCTTGACGTTTCAGCTTGTGTGTCTTTTTCAGTGGTGGTCGTCTTTCAGCCTTTCTTACCTTGGCCATGTCTCTGAGTATTGCACACCTTGTGCTTTTGGGCACTCCAGTGATGTTGCAGCTCTGAAATATGGCCAAACTGGTGGCAAGTGGCATCTTGGCAGCTGCACGCTTGACTTTTCTCAGTTCATGGGCAGTTATTTTGCGCCTTGGTTTTTCCACACGCTTCTTGCGACCCTGTTGACTATTTTGAATGAAACGCTTGATTGTTCAATGATCACGCTTCAGAAGCTTTGCAATTTTAAGAGTGCTGCATCCCTCTGCAAGATATCTCACTATTTTTGACTTTTCTGAGCCTGTCAAGTCCTTCTTTTGAACCATTTTGCCAAAGGAAAGGAAGTTGACTAATAATTATGCACACCTGATATAGGGTGTTGATGTCATTAGACCACACACCTTCTCATTACAGAGATGCACATCACCTAATATGCTTAATTGGTAGTAGGCTTTCGAGCCTATACAGCTTGGAGTGAGACAACATGCATAAAGAGGATGATGTGGTCAAAATACTCATTTGTCTAATAATTCTGCACTCCCTGTATATGCAGTGGCAAGAAAGGGGGGCATTTACACCCAGCCACCACACATATGTGTTCACAGCGGCAAGAGGTTGTGTGATGAAAGCATGCTCACAGCACGCTCTTAGCACTCACTGAGCTGTTACCGACAGCTGTTGTCAAGGCTTCTGATTGGGAACTAGCTCCCAATAGCTCCCCAATAGATTGATAGCAGCTGCCAATAAAATTTAAGCATGTGGGAGCCTGGGGCTACTTTACTTTTTAATCTACTTTTTCAGGAGGAACATTTTTTTTTTTTATTATATCAAAATTACATAAATATACGTTTTATCAGTAACATAGTTAGTCAAGTTGAAAAAAAATACATATTTCTATGGAGTTAAACCAGTAGACAAAAATAATTAAAATAATCCCTTCCTACTCTATCCAAGCCTAAAAAAAGGCTTCTGGCTAAACATGCACTTTGATCTCTGAATACAGATTAAAGTAAATTATGTATGAGATAAAGCAAGATGCAAGTGGAGAGCCTTGCATGTCCCCCAGAGTACAATCATATTCACTACCAAAAGTATTGGGACACCTGCCTTTACACGCACATGAACTTTAATGGCATCCCAGTCTTAGTCCGTAGGGTTCAAAATTTAGTTGGCCCTCCCTTTGCAGCTATAACAGCTTCAACTCTTCTGAGAAGGCTGTCCACAAGGTTTAGGAGTGTCTATGGGAATGTTTGACCATTCTTCCAGAAGCGCATTTGTGAGGTCAGGCACTGGACAAGAAGGTCTGGATCGCAGTCTCCGCTCTAATTCATCCCAAAGGTGTTCTATAGGGTTGAGGTCAGGACTCAGAGTATTGAACCCTACAGAATAAAGGCCCATACACACAATAGGACTTTTTGACAACAAACCTCCGACGGACCTGTTTTAGCAGACAATCCGACCATGTGTACGCTCCATCGGACAAACTTTTTCGCTTTTTCATCGGACAAATGTTCTCTGTGAGAACAGACAAACTTTCCGGCAACAAATGTCCTACTTCGGCTAATCCTATCGTGTGTACACAAGTCCCTCAGACTAAAGTCCGAAGTACAAACACGCATGCTCAGAACCAATGCTAAAGATCAAACAACAATAGCTATCACTGAAAATGGAAGTAAAAGAAAACCCCAAATTTCCCCAGAAAAGTAATAGTTCCTGATGGGGGTTCCTAAGAAATTTATTTTTATTTGAAGGGATTTATTCTCACTTCCTGTTTTGGCTGTGGGACAGGAAGGAAAGGTAAATCTCCCCAATGGGGCACAAATGACACAAACTAAACCAACAGGGGTTGTAACCCTCCCTTACTCTGTCGAAAAAATGAAAAAAAAAGTTTCCCTATTGTAACGGAATGGCCCGTGATACCCAGAGACTTTTGAAGGATGTGGGCTACTCCTGTGCCAGCTTCACTAATGACTCTTGGTCTCGGGTCATCCTATGTCCAATAGGGGCATAGAATGACTGAGAAATTATATCTCGGATTACATGAGATTGGACAGTAATGATAATTCATGTATTGCAGGAAATAAGGGACATATGTTGGATTGTTTTAGCATGGAACAGTAATCCACAATATATTCCTTAATGTCTAGAAGAACTAATTACAACCGGTCAATAGAATGACTCATTTAATGTGTTAATTGAGTCTGGCTCCTAAGATATTTCATTGTGCTATGCTAACTAACCCTGTATTGTGTGAAAGTCCTATTGATGCTAATATGTGTTGTGAGTTAACACACTCTAAAAGTCATGATGTCTGCCATGACAGCTATAGTAAATGACTCAAGTAGATTCAGTGCCAGAAAGTCTGACTTACATCTAAAGGAATGTGTATTGAAGTTCCTTGTGTCATGTTGTGGGTGGAGTTGAGTCATTGTCCATATTTGGTTGCTAACTGTATAAGAAGAGCTGAGTTTACCATTAAAGTATTCATTTGTTTGGAACCAGAGAACAGAGCTTGTGTCTCGTTATTTTGGGAAAATCCATATGGATCGTGTCTGCTGGATTGTGGAGTGTCCGGTTGGTGGAATGGAATATTGTAAACGGTGTTAACCCCTGACCGTTACACCTATAATTCTACTTTAACCACTTCCCACCCGGCCACTGCACATATACGGCTAGGTGGATTCTTTCTCCTTCTGAGTGGACATTCAGGAACTTCCCTCAGAAGGAGGGGGATCACGCAAGTGCCCACGCAGCGGCGCTATCCCGATGCGCTTGTGTCACCCGGCACATCTCCGATTGGCAGGAAGGCTCTCTGATTGGCCCTCCTGATCACATGACGGCTGTGTCCAATCACAGCCGTCATGTGATGTAAATAGAGAGCTGGTTGCTAGGCAATCGGCTCTCCTCTTCTCACATGGAAGTTGTCAGTGAGGAGAGGAGAGCGGATCGCTGCAGCCGGCTGGTGATCAGTGAGTATGAGCTGTTTTTACACACTGATCACCAGCCTACTGTCCCCACACAATGTAAACACACAAAGTCCCCAAAATAGTGTCCCCAAAACACTGTCCCCCACATATGTAACAGTAAAATCACATGTCCCAATGATCATCTGCACACATATGTCCATGATCACCTGCGCACATCTGTACATGATCATCTGCGTACATATGTCCGTGATCACACAAACCAATTATTGTACACTTAACAGGATTTTATTTTTTACCAAAGACATGTAGCAGAATACATTTTGGCTTAAATTTATGACAAAATTTCGAATTTATTGGATTTCTTTTAAAATACAAAGAAGAAAATATTGTTTTTTTCCCCCAAATTTCCGCTCTTTTTTTGCTTATATTGCAAAAAGTAAAAAACAGAGGGGTAGATTCAGATAGAATTTACGCCGGCGTATCCATAGATACGCCGCATAAATTCAAATCTGCGCCGGCGTATCTACTTTCTGTATTCAGAAAGCTAGATATGCCGACATTAGCCTAAGATACGACTGGCATAAGTCTCTTACACCGTCGTATCTTAGGTGGATTCTCACGCTGGCCGCTAGGTGGTGCTCCCGTAGTTTTCAGTGTAGAGTATGCAAATTACCTACTTACGCAAATTTTACGTCGTTTGCGTAAGTCGTTTTCGTCGTAACATTGCTCCTGCTATTAGGAGGCGCAGCCAATGTTAAAGCGGTGGTTCCCCTAAAAATAAAGTTTTGACATTGCATTTGGTATAATAATTACAGTTAGAATCGGCTGGTTTTATGTAAAAAATACCTCCGTACGTAGCGTTTGTATTATTCGTTCCCACCGCCACTTCCGGGTACGATGCTGGCGGTGGGCGTTCCTTATTGATGGACAGGCATCCGACCGACGCATCCATCGCGTCACGAGATGCCAAAAGAAGCCGAACGTCGGTGCGGCTCTATACGGCGCATGCGCAACGACGTTCGGCTTCTTTCGGCATCTCATGACGCGATGGATGCGTCGGTCGGATGCCTGTCCATCAATAAGGAACGCCCACCGCCAGCATCGTACCCGGAAGTGGCGGTGGGAACGAATAATACAAACGCTACGTACGGAGGTATTTTTTACATAAAACCAGCCGATTCTAACTGTAATTATTATACCAAATGCAATGTCAAAACTTTATTTTTAGGGGAACCACCCCTTTAAGTATGGACGTCGTTCCCGCGTCGAAATTTGAAAATTTTACATCGTTTGCGTAACTCGTCCGTGAATGGGGCTGGACGCCATTTACGTTCACGTCGAAACCAATGATGTCCTTGCGACGTCATTTAGCGCAATGCATGTCGTGACATTTTAGGGATGGCGCATGCGCAGTACGTTCGGCGTGGGAACGCGCCTAATTTAGATGATCCACGCCCCCTACCCGGATCATTTGAATTAGGCGGGCTTGTGCCGGGGGATTTACGCTGCGCCGCCGCAACTTTACAGGCAAGTGCTTTGTGAATTAAGCACTTGCCCGTAAAACTTGCGGCGGCATAACTTAAATGTCATACGTTACGCCGCCGCAGATTTACCCGATTCTACGTGAATCTGGGCCGATGTCGTGAATAAATACCACCATAAGAAAGCTCTATTTGTGTGAACAAAATGATAAAAATGTCATTTGGGTACAGCGTTGCATGACCGCGCAATTGTTATTAAAAGTGCAAGAACGCTGAAAGCTGAAAATTGGCCTGGGAAGGAAGGGGGTGAAAGTGCCCGGTAGAAACACGCTCTTAATCCTTGCTAAAGGACGACCTACAGAGAGAGACCATGTGATGGCAGCTAATGCTTTGTGGACCTGGGAACAACGTCTATTTCCCAGTTAGAGTAAGAATTGAATTGTGCAGTAAATTCCAGAGTGACTGGGATTTATTTAAGTATGTTTCATGCTGGAAAAGCAAGCCGGTAGCAGCCTGTTTAAAATATAAACTGCTGTGTGGATTCTTGCTGCTTATACCGAACCCCCCATGGAGGCTTTCTAGCCTAAAAAGACAGCACAAGCAAGACAGCTATCACTGCAACATGCTAACAGAAAATGGGGATTATGTAAAAGAAAAAGAGGCAGGGTGGAAGAAAAAATAAAATAACCATAATAGTAGCATGTGCAGAGAAAGTTTTCAAGCTGTATGAAGGAAGAAGATTGCTGTGATGATGGGTGTAAAACGCCAAAAGAAGAGAATAATACCAGGTTAAAATGCTAGAGAGAAAAACAAGAGCAAGAAACAAATGATGTCCCTGGAAAATAAAGAATGGTAAATAAAACATGCAGGCAGAAAAAAGGGGAAAATAAAAAAAGGGGAAAATAAAAACAGGGGCCTGGATTCAAGAAGCAATTGCGCCTGTGTAACCATAAGTTACACAGCGCAATTGCTTACATGCCCTGGCGTAACGAATGCTCCTGATTCAGGAACCTCGTTACGCCGACTGCAGCCTAAGATATGCGCGGCATAAGGCTCTTATTCCCGCATATCTTAGGCTGCATTCTTGCGATGGCCGCTAGGTGGCGTTCCCGTTGTGCTCAGCGTATAGTATGCAAATTGCATACTAACGCCGATTCACAACGTTGCGCGAGCCCTGCGTACGCAATTTACGTTGTTTCCGTACGGCGGTTTTCGCGTAAGGCTGCCCCTGCTATTAGCAGGGGCAACCAATGTTACGTATACCCGTCGTTCCCGCGTCGCGAAATTTGAAATTTACGTAGTTTGCAAAAGTGAATCGTGAATGGCGCTGGACGACATTCACGTTCACTTTGAAGCAAATGACGTCCTTCAAAAAGGAGGGGGATCGCCCACGTGCTCGTGCAGTGGCGTGATCCCGATGCGCTCGTGTCACCCGGACACGGCGCATCTTTGATCGGCAAAAGGGCTCTCTGATTGGCCCTCCTGATCACATGACGGCTGTGTCCAATCACAGCTGTCATGTGATGTAAATAGAGAGCTGGTTGCTAGGCGATCGGCTCTCCTCTTCTCACATGGAAGTTGTCAGTGAGGAGAGGAGAGCGGATCGCTGCAGCTGCAGGCTGCAGGTATATCAGCCTAAACTGATTTTTTTTTGGGGGGGGGGGGGGATATGCATTATAGCAGAAAGCATTTTTTTTCCTGCAAAAAATGAAAAAACGCAGAAATTATCAGATACCACCAAAATAAAGCTCTATTTGTGGGAAAAAAAAAGCCTGTCAATTTTGCTTGGGTACAGCATCTTACGATCCGCGCAATTGTCAGTTAAATCGGCGCAGTGCCGTATTGCAAAAAATGCTCTGGTCATTAAGAGGGAAAAACCTGAAGTGGTTAAAGTAACACAGTGCCATATCGCAAAAAAATGGCCTGGTCAGGAAGGGGGTAAATCCTTCCGGGGCTGAAGTGGGCAAAATGCAGGACAAGGATGTTCACCGATCAAATCATAGTGTAAAGAGAAAATGATCTTCTACACCTTCATGGGCCGGACTCAGATAGGTTAGCGGATCTTTAGATCGGCGTAACCTATCTCATTTACGATCCGCCGCCGCCGCAAGTTTTTGAGGCAAGTGCTTTATTCAGAAAGCACTTGCCTGTAAATTTGCGGCGGCGTATCGTAAATCCCCCGGCGGAATTCAAATTCCGCGAGTAGGGGGCGTGTAAAATTTAAATTAGGCGCATCCCCGTGCCGAAAGAACTGCGCATGCGCCGTCCGTCAAATTTCCCAGCGTGCATTGCTCTAAATGCACGCTCTAATCTTAGGCTGCAATCTCACGCTGGCCGCTAGGTGGCGCTTCCGTTTGTATACGCAAGGAATATGCAAATGAGGAGTTACGCCTATTCAGAAACGAACGACCGCCCGGTGCTTTTTTTTTACGTCGTTTGCGTTCAGCCTTTTCCAGCGTATAGTTACCCCTGCTATATGCGGCGTATCCTATGTTAAGTATGGCCGTCGTTCCCGGGTTGAATTTTGAATTTTTTACGTCGTTTGCGTAAGTCGTTCGCGAATACGGATGAACGTAATTTACGTTCACGTCGAAAATCAATGATGTCCTAGCGACGTCATTTAGAGCAATGCACGCTGGGAAGTTTGATGGATGGCGCATGCGCAGTTCGTTCGGCGCGGGGACGCGCCTGATTAAAATTTTACACGCCCCCTACCCTGTGGAATTTGAATTCCGCCAGGGGATTTACGCTACGCCGCCGCAAATTTACAGGCAAGTGCTTTCTGAATAAAGCACTTGCCTCAAAAACTTGCAGCGGCGGATGGTAAATCCGCTAACCTATCTGAATCTAGCCCCTTACGTGAACGTAAATTACGTCCATCCGTATTCGCGAACGACTTACGCAAACGATGTAAAAAATTCAAAATTCGACCCGGGAACGACGGCCATACTTAACATAGGATACGCCGCATATAGCAGGGGTAACTATACGCCGGAAAAAGCCGAACGCAAACAACGTAAAAAAAAAGCGCCGGGCGGTCGTTCGTTTCTGAATCAGCGTAACTCCTCATTTGCATATTCCTCGCGTATACAAACGGAAGCGCCACCTAGCGGCCAGCGGCCACTATAAAAGCTGTAAACTAACTGAAGGAACATGAGAAGGAGGGGAGGAGGAGGTTTATCTATAGACAAAATCAACTAACCCAAACACATAGGAAAACTGGATTTTACCACTTCACTTCACTTCAATTGTCACCACTATGCCCATCAATTGTCGCCACTGTGCCCATCAATTGTCACCACTGTGCCCATCAATTGTCACCACTGTGCCCGGGGGCGTGTCCAAGATGGCGACGTGAGCGGTCGCATCCTCCGTGAGCTCCGCCGGCTTCTCTCTACTTACCCGCTTCAAAGCCCTGCAGCCGCCTGATCACCCCCTCGCTACCAGCTGGATGAGGCGGGGGACCCCCCGGGCGCAGTCCGGAAAAGGCAAGAGGCTTAAATTCCCTCCGCAGCCGGAGATATCACCGCCTGCTTCTCCGGCCTTCCACGTGGAGCCGCGCGCCACGCGCTCTTCCCGCATGGCGGCCCAGCCGCCTATGGACGCCTCGGATCCTCGGCCGTCCTGGCTCCCGGAGGTGATGGCGGCTATAGTCACCACTGTGCCCATCAATTGTCACCAATGTGCCCATCAATTGCCACCAGTTTGCCCCCTAAAAAAACGCCAGATTGCTGCCCCCTGTCCCCCACCACTTACCTTTCACGGGTCAGCCATCATCCCTCGATGTCTTCTCCCGAGTCCTGCCCTCGATGTCGCTTCATCCAATCAGGTTACCGGTAACCAGACCCGGTGATCCTGATTGGCTGTGACGAGTGTCATGCCACGTACACGCGGTCGTTTTTTGTCTTGGAAAAAAACTTTGTTTTTTATCATGAAAAAAAAAACGACATTTTTCAAACTTCATTTTTAAAAACGACGTTGCCCACACACCATCGTTTTTTGAAAATGCTCTTGCAAAGCGCGGTTACGTACAACACGTACGACGGCACTCTGTTCCATTCAAGCTCGCGTCATAACTTCTGAGCATGCGCGGGTTTAAAAACGTTGTTTTAAACGTCGTTTTAGCCCACACACGATAATTTTTTATGACACAAAAAACAACATTTTAAAAAACGACATGTTCGATTTTTTTTTTGGTCGTTTTTTAGAAGACAAAAAACAATGTGAAGCCCACACACGATCATTTTAAATGACGTTTTTAAAAACGTTGTTTTATTTCATCACAAAAAACGACCGTGTGTACGCGGCATCAGTGTTATCCAGGGAACTCACACCCCCTGCGTCCCCTCGTTAACTATTTGGAAGCCAATTACAGCCCTCAGGCTGTAATCGGAAAGTCTATCAGAGCCATTGGCAAACAAACTGCTGTTATTCAGATGACCGGCGCTCACCAGGGGCCAGCCATCTGAATAGTGGGCGGCAGCGGCGACAATGCAATGCATGAATCTCTATGTATTGTACACTTGAGTGACGGCGCAGGGGAGAGAGGGGACGGCGCCCCTGTGCCAACTATGGACGCACCGCCTCTGTTTCACAGTAAATGTATGGACTCAGGGCCAGATTCTCAAAAGAGTTACGATGGTGTATCTCAGGAAACCCTGTCGTATCTCTGTTTTTGGCCCCGGGTATCTATGTGAGTGATTCATAGAATCATTTTCGCACAGATACGGCCAAGATCCGACAGGTGTAAGTCACTTACACCGTCGGATCTTAGATGTAATTCGACGCTGGCCGCTAGGTGGCGTTTACGTTCAGTTCTCATTTGACTATGCAAATGAGCCTGATACGCCGCGTAGTCGTCGTTTCCGTTAGCGCAAGGTTACCCCTGCTATATGAGGGGTAACCTTACGCCAGTCCGCCGTATGCCATGTTAAGTATGGCGTCAGGTCAGCGTCGTCTTTTTCCGTCGGTTACGTCGTCCGCAAATACGACTTTACGTCAATGACGCTCACGTCGGCGTCATTGACGTTTTCCGTCGTGAGCTGGAGCATGCGCACTGGGCTATTTTTCCGCCCGGCACATGCGCAGTTCGATCGCCGCGGGGGCGCGCTTAATTTGAATACAAGGACGCCCCCTTTGAATTACGCGGCCATACGCCGGGCCATTTACACTACACCGCCGCAAATTACGGAGCAAGTGCTTGGAGAATACGGCACTTGCTCCAGTAAGTTGCGGTGGCGTAGTGTAAATGGCTTACACTACGCCAACGCCGATTCTTTGAGAATCTGGCCCTCAGACTGTACTCATACAATGGAGAGTAACTTTCCAACATGTAATACAATTTAAATACAGTTTATAATACAGTTTTTCTATGTGGATATACACGTTACAGTTACTAAATCGGTGTCAGGAAAGTCCCACAATAAAAGACATATTAGCAAGTGATACAGTTTGTACATACTAACAGCAAATGATTATTTTAGAGGAATGGAGTCTAGACAAGTTCGTAGCTGCAATGCAATGGAGGCGGAGGACAGCATGACAGGGTGTAGGGAACTTAGGTGTAGAAAGGGTTAAAGTTAGAGGGGGTGGTTAATAGGATCCTAGAAATTAACTATTGGAGGAGGTGAGGAGAGGGGGAGGAGAGTTCAGTGAGCTAGGTGATGCTGGAGGAGGGGCAGCATCAGTCCGGGGGATGAAGCAAGGAGAGAAGTCCTGCAGCCTGTCTGTGTGTCGGGTCAGCGCTCTGGGTCATCTGTGGAAAAGGCAAGGAAGGGAAGAAAAATGTCAGAGGTAGCCGGGTTGTTAGCGCAGCTTCAAGCTGTTGCGGAGGTCCACGGCGCGGACTGGCTGCAAAGCCAGATCACCGCCACTCTGCGGGGGGGTGCAGCAGGCCCCGGTCGGGTCTAGGCCTGCTTCAACGCGCGCGAGGCGGTCGATACCGCCGGAGCGCTTTAGCCCAGATAATACCCCCAGGTCACAGCGTCGGGTGCGGAGTCCCAGTAGGCCCCCGTCGGGCCCCCCCGCCAAACAATCTCAGTCTGCCACTGCTCGGGCGGGGGGCGGGGGGGGCGGGAAGCGCGCAGCGCGGGGGAGCCTCTCGGGTGCCCAGGCCTACCTCCCCTGTGTTGGTGCAGGCCCAGATTCACATGGCTGTCCCCGGTGGCGATGTTCCGGTCGGGGGGGTGGCCCGGCGTGGGAAGGACCCTCAGACAGGCGCCGGCCTAGCTCGGTCCACAGGCGGCGGCCTCGCACGCGGTGGGGATGCGTTCAGGGATGCAGATGGAGCGACACCAGGCCAGTCACGTCAGTCGGGAGGTCCCGCCTCCAGGCACCGTTCGGAGTCTGGGAGGGTTGACCGGAGGGGCAGTGGTGCTCAGGCTGCAGCCGCAGTGCTGAGGGATGATCTGATTGAAGAGTTCAGCAGCGATGGAGACGAGAGCCCTCGGGGGGTGGTGGCTCCCATACCTGTCACAACGCCAGCTGTGTCCAGAGGTCGGGGAAGGAGTGAGGAGGTTCGTCAACGACCACACGGGCAGGCGGCGACCGGTTCCAGCAGCAGTGAAGAGGGGGAGCTGCCGGAGGACCCCGCGGAGGATGGACGTTATGGGAACCTGTCGGCTGGAGGACCTTCACGGCCGCGCCGAACCGGTAAGACTACATCTAATGTGGTTGCGGGGGGTAGGGGTGGGGTTAGTGCGCAGGACATTAGTGGGGGGGTGGCGGTGCTTAGTCCCTCAGGGGAGGGGGGTGTGTGGGATGCCTTACGGGAATTGTTACGTAGGCTAGATGGGGGTGCTCCTCAGGTTGCGAGCCCGCTGGGTCCTTGGGTCCCCCCGGTGCCAGTACCCCCCCTCCCTGCCCCCGCCGTTCAGGCGCTGACAGCGGTAGTTGTCCCTCCCCCGGTGCCGGCGAATCCAGGGACAGGCGTGGCAGGGACACAGACGGACAAGGACGGCGTGGGAACGGCGGCGGAACGCAAGGACAAAGACAAGGACAAGGACGGGGACAAGGTGCGGCTGGATGACGCGGCTAGGGGGGAAATTTACATTTGCTTTGAAGGGCCTTTGGGTGCCCATCTTAAGCCAGAGGTGAGGGAGAAAATTCAGAAGGACGAGTTTGTGGAAATATTTTCCCTGCTCCCGTTGGAAAAATTTCACCTCGACCGGGTGAAGCCGGACGAGAGCAAAAAGGATGAGGAAGAAAAACGTCGGTATAGGCTCATTCCGCGGACGTTTACGAATTGGCTACAGGCGTTTGCGATTATGGCTAGCGTGATCGGGGAAAAGGCCCCCGAGAAATGCACGGCCCTATTCTGTTACCTTGATGCCATTCACGAAGCGCATAGGGTGTACGGGGGTCTGGCGTGGTTGAGGTATGACGAACAGTTTCGTCAGCGCAGGGCGGTGCGTCCCTCCATCCGCTGGGACCATAAGGACATTAGCCTGTGGATGAGGTTGATGACCTCGACCAGGGCGGCGGGCCAGTCCTTTCCTGGGGGGGCCGGCGGCGCTTCCTCCGCGGGATCGCCGGCCCTCAAAAAGAAAGGGGTGTGCTGGCAGTTCAACGACGGAACCTGTCGTTTTGGAGGATCATGCCGCTTCAAGCACGAGTGCTCAGGGTGTGGTGGGTCGCACGCGTTCAATAGGTGTTTCAAACAGGGGAAGCGGGCCGGAGATGGCGCTGGAAAAGGGAATGACGCCGGTGAGACTGGAAAGGATGCTGCCTTTTCTAAGTAAGTATCCGGACAGGGCGGCGGCGCGTTTGCTAGAGCAGGGGTTCGGGGAGGGTTTCGTGATTCCGAGTTCGTTGGCGGAGGTCCCTCCGGTGGCGGACAATTTGCGGTCAGCTCTGCGACATCCGGGGGTGGTGTCGGCTAAGCTGGCCAAGGAGGTGGCGCTCGGCCGGATGGCCGGCCCGTTTCGGGAACCACCTGTGGGGGGTTTGGTGGTGTCCCCGTTGGGCGTAGTTCCGAAGAAGGAAGTGGGTCAATTTCGGATGATACATCATCTGTCGCACCCAAAAGGGGGGTCGGTCAACGATGGTATTGATCCGCAGAGTTGTGCGGTTACCTATACATCATTTGATGCGGCGGTGTCTTGGGTTAGAAAGTACGGGAAAGGGGCTTTGATGGCAAAGACGGATGTGGAGTCCGCCTTCAGGCTGTTACCGGTGCACCCCACTAGTTTGCGTTTGCTGGGGTGCCACTGGCAGGGGGAGTATTTTGTTGATCGTTGCCTGCCGATGGGTTGTTCCATATCGTGCGCTTTGTTTGAGACGTTTAGCTCGTTCTTTGAATGGGCGGTCAGGGAAGTGGCGGGGGTGAATTCCGTCATCCACTATTTGGATGACTTCCTGTGCATAGGACCCCCGGACTCCCGCTGTTGCGGGGTTCTGTTGGGTACGGTACAGTATTTGGCGGACCGTTTTGGGATCCCCTTGGCCCCCGACAAAACGGAGGGCCCTGCGTCTGAGCTGGTGTTCTTGGGGATCACCATTGACTCGGTGGCGATGGAATGTAGGCTACCAGAGGATAAGGTGTTGGCTTTGAGGAGGGAGGTCAGTGAGGCCCGGGTGAAGCGGAAGATTCGATTGAAGGAGCTCCAATCCTTGTTGGGGAAGTTAAATTTCGCGTGTCGGATTATTCCCATGGGACGCATTTTCAGCCGAAGGCTTTCAGGGGCCACGGCAGGGGTCCGGGTGCCAAACCATTTTGTGCGCCTGACCAATGAACTGAGAGACGATCTGAGGGTTTGGGGAACGTTCCTGGACTCTTTCAATGGTCGTTCGATGTGGCAGACGGGGCCGGTCAGCAACGCCGACCTGGCTCTATTTACCGATGCGGCGGGGTCAGTGGGCTATGGGGCCTATTTCAACGGACGGTGGAGTGCGGAGCCCTGGCCGGAGTCTTGGAGGGCAGCAGGGTTCCTCCGGAACCTGGTGCTGCTGGAGTTGTTCCCCATCGTGGTGGCGATGGAATTGTGGGGGGAGTTCTTCAGGAATAAAAAGGTGCGCTTCAATTGCGACAACATGGGGGTGGTGGGGGCGATCAACAGCATATCGGCATCCTCGCCCCCGGTGATTAGGTTACTGCGGTACTTGGTACTTAAGTGTCTCAAAGTGAATGCCTTGATATATGCGGTGCACATTCCTGGGGTGGATAACAGATTGGCGGATGCTTTATCTCGTTTCCAGTGGGCGGAATTCCGGATCCTGGCGCCAGGGGCAGAGGGGCAGGGGGAACCCTGTCCTCAGAAGTTGTGGGACATTGCACTGGAGTCGCCGCAGGATTGATTCGGCAGTCGATCAGCGAGGGAACGTGGCGAGCTTACTCTAAGGTGTGGCAGGAATGGTCCGCACTGAGGGAGGAGGTAGGAGGGTCGGAAGATCCAGAAGACCTGCAGTCGTTGGTCTTATACTTTGTGTGCTGCAATTACGAGAGGGGAACCTCGGGTGGCGCCATTAGCAAAAAGATGGCGGCATTGGCTTTTTTATTTCAGATGGCGGGCCTCAGGGATTTTACAAAATCCTTTGTGGTGCGCAGGGTGTTAAAGGGATACAGGAAGGGCAGTACTACACGGGATTCCAGGCGTCCGGTGTCGTTCGCGGTCCTGGGTACGGTATTGGGGAATTTGGAAAAGGTTTGCGCATCGCTTTATGAGCAGATACTTTTTCGGGCTGTTTTCGTTCTGGCCTTTTTTGGGGCGTTCAGGGTGGGGGAATTAGTTTCCCCCTCCAAGGTGGTGGGGGGAGGACTACGAATGCAGGACGTTAGGTGCCTGGAGGAATCGGTGGTGATTTGGCTTAGCCGTTCGAAGACGGATCAACTAGGTAGGGGCGTAAAAATAGAGTTGTTCCGGGGGAATTGTCCACTAACGTGCCCGGTTGAGGTGGTAAGGCGGTTTTTGGGCGTTCGCCCACAAGGGGGGGAGGCTCTGTTCATCCATCAAAAAGGGGAATGTTTGTCTCGGTTCCAGTTTACGGCGGTGTTCCGGAAATGTCTGAAGGAGGGGGGTCTAGTCCCGGGAGAATATTCGGCGCATTCGTTTCGAATAGGGGCAGCAACGGAAGCGGCAAGGGGAGGCCTGCCTGCAGATTCTGTAAAGCGGATTGGCAGATGGGAGTCTAATAGATATAAACTGTATGTACGGCCTCATTTGTTGTAAACAATGAGGTATCGGTGGTTGACAATGCTGATGTTAATGTTTTCGGGGGGTTTGTTTTTGGTCCTGCTGGGTATTGTTTTTCTCTTTTATGTCGTTACAGATCCCCAAGGTTGTCTGATTTGGATCCTAGGACATTCATTTGTGTTTTGGGGGGCAAGAAGGGCGGATGTCAAGCCTGGGGGGAGACAGCTGGGGGTGCCCAGGGAGGAAGGAAGGGTACGATGGAAAGGGATTAGGGGTCTCATGTGGCAGAAGGTGTTACCCGAAGTTCACAGGGGGGCTAGCTTAGACAGGGCCCCGGACATTTTGGTGATACATGCGGGGGGGAATGATTTGAGCGTCCGGCCGATGCGCCAGGTGATCAAAGACATACAATGGGATATACGCCGACTGCGGGCCTCTTTCCCTGACCTGATCATTGTTTGGTCAGATATTGTGGCTCGCATGGCCTGGAGGGAGGCCAGGTCATTGGAGCGTTTGGATAAGGCCCGGATAAAGGTGAACAGAGAAGTGGGCAGGTTTGTGGTGCAGCAAGGTGGGATAGCGGTTCGCCATTCAGATTTAGAAGTTGAGACTTGGAGGTACCTGAGGGGGGACGGGGTTCATCTCAACCCGATCGGGATCGATCTTTGGGCTCTGGGATTGGAGGAGGGCGTTAGGAGGGCTTTCCTGGTGTGGCGGCGGGCCCAAGTGTGAGGTGGTCCCACTTGTGCCGCGGTGGCGGTGGGTTCCCCTGCCGTTTGGTAGAAATAGACGGTGGTTAGGTAAAAACGGTGGGGGGGCATAGTTACAGGGATGGTGTCTGCCTTGGTGGTCTGGTGTCAGTCTGGACCACCAGGGGAGAAGTGGGTGGGTCTGTGGTCAGCTAGGTCTTCGAGTCGGTAGTCGCGACTGGGGACATGTCGTTAGCTAAGAGGGTACCACAGGCCCAAAAGAGTGATCAGGGGTTGTCAGGGGGACTGACAACCAAGGTATGGTTAAAAGGTTTAACAATTGAGGAATAGGTTAAATATTTAAAGTTGGGTGATATATATATGTATATGATGGTGTATATATATATATATATATACAGTTTTTGTATTTGTTAATAAAGGCCTACCAGGCCATTTTAAATCCAGCAGGTGTCAGTGTGATTATTGGGAAAGGTTTAATGTTAAGGGGTATATGCTTGTATTGGTTGGTGCGGTAAGTTATCCGGCTGCCCTAGTCAAGACAAGTTCGTAGCTGCAATGCAATGGAGGCGGAGGACAGCATGACAGGGTGTAGGGAACTTAGGTGTAGAAAGGGTTAAAGTTAGAGGGGGTGGTTAATAGGATCCTAGAAATTAACTATTGGAGGAGGTGAGGAGAGGGGGAGGAGAGTTCAGTGAGCTAGGTGATGCTGGAGGAGGGGCAGCATCAGTCCGGGGGATGAAGCAAGGAGAGAAGTCCCACCCTCCCGCCCTAATTATAGGAGTTAGGTGGTTTTGACAGTACAGGATGGCGGTGGGTTCCCCTGCCGTTTGGTAGAAATAGACGGTGGTTAGGTAAAAACGGTGGGGGGGCATAGTTACAGGGATGGTGTCTGCCTTGGTGGTCTGGTGTCAGTCTGGACCACCAGGGGAGAAGTGGGTGGGTCTGTGGTCAGCTAGGTCTTCGAGTCGGTAGTCGCGACTGGGGACATGTCGTTAGCTAAGAGGGTACCACAGGCCCAAAAGAGTGATCAGGGGTTGTCAGGGGGACTGACAACCAAGGTATGGTTAAAAGGTTTAACAATTGAGGAATAGGTTAAATATTTAAAGTTGGGTGATATATATATGTATATGATGGTGTATATATATATATATATACAGTTTTTGTATTTGTTAATAAAGGCCTACCAGGCCATTTTAAATCCAGCAGGTGTCAGTGTGATTATTGGGAAAGGTTTAATGTTAAGGGGTATATGCTTGTATTGGTTGGTGCGGTAAGTTATCCGGCTGCCCTAGTCAAGACATTATATGCCAACCCTGCATTGTACGGCATGATCTGCTTTCAAAAAAGGCTTCTTTTGTGGAATTTTCATCTGGTAATCATACCAATATTATGCCCTCCTGTGCTTTTACATATTTGTTAAAGTTGTCTAGTGGTTGTCTAGTGGTCTCACAAATATTTAAGAATGCCTCCAAGCCTTGGCTAGGGATTATACAGGACATTGTTTAGTTAATTTTAGTTAAAGTGGTTTTGTAACTTTTAACTACAGGTAAGCCTATAATAAGGCTTACCTGTAGGTATAAAGAATATCTCCTAAACCTGTACGGTTTAGGAGATATTCCCCCCGCAATGCGCCGCTGATTGCGCCGTGATCGGCTGTGTTCAATCACAGCTGGTCACATGTAAACGCAGAGATGATGGTAATCGGCTCTCCTCGCCTCACACTGACAGAGTGTGTGGTGTGGAGAGCCAATCAGCCGCATCTCCTCACAGGGGGACATGTAGGAATGTAATCAGGGCACTGATCATCAGTGCCCTGATTACAGTACAAACATTTAAGTGTCACCAATCAGTGCCCACTATTGCTTACCAGTGCCAGCAATCAGTGCCCACCAGTGGCACCAATCAGTGATCACCACTGCCCACAAGTGCCACCAATCATTCCCATTAGCAATGTCAGTCAGTGCTGGCTATCAGTGACAATCAATCAGTGCTGCCCATCAATGTCCAGCACTGCTGTCAATCAGTGCCATCCATCAATGCCCATCATTGCCCATCAGTACCGCCTATCCATGCCACCTATTAGTGCCCACTAGGCTGTCCCCTGTTTCTGTTGCTGTGATCTGGTAATGCTTTTGCTGTTCATTTAATAAGAGACAACCTGTACGGTTTTTGGAGTGCGGCCATCCATCCTTCATTCAACCTTTATGCTTGCCTAGTGCACCGCCAGCACCCTTGGAATCCTGTACCAGTGCATGACCATATAGTAGACCCACCTGGAGCGGTGACTTTCTTTCTTCTATTAGTGCCCACTAGTGCCGCCTATCAATGCTCACCAGTGCCACCTATTAGTGCCGCCTAACAGTGCCCATAAGTGCCGCCTAACAGTGTCCATCAGTGCCACATATCATTGCCCATAAGTGCAGCATATTAGTGCCTCCACATCAGTGCCACCTAATCAGTGCCCATAAGTGCCACCTTATCAATGCCCGCCAACTCAGCCTATCAGTACCCATCAGTGCTGCCTCATCAGCGCACATCAGTGAAGGCGAAAAATTACTTAGTTACAAAATTTACTGACAGAAAATAAGTAAAAAAAAAAAAAAAAAAACAGCAATGATTAAATACCACCAAAAGTAAGCTCTATTTGTGTGAAGAAAATGATAAAAAATTAGTTTGGGTACAGTGTTACATGACCGCGCAATTGTTATTCAAAGTGCGAGAGCGCTGAAAGCTGAAAAATGGCCTGAGCAGGAAAGGGGTGTAAGTTTCTGGTAGGCAAGTGGTTAAAATAAAATAAAAATGTTGGGCCTAGAGTTCAGCATAAATTTAACCACATCAATACCAGCCCATTGTAAAATGATCGGGTGAACGTCATATGACGTCCTGGGCTTTGCGGGTGGATATCTGAATGATGCCTGCAGCTAGAGGCATCATTCAGATATCCTTCTCTTCTGCCGGCGATTCTGCACAATGTAAGAATGATCATAGCGGCAATTCCGCCGCTAGATCGTTCTTACAGGCCGCGGGAGGGGACATCCCCCCTCCCGCCGCCATCCGGTGCTTCTCCGGGCTCTCTCGTGCCATCGGGGGCCCGGAGAACGAATCGTCCGGCGCTGGCAGGAAGCATAGAGATGACTGGTGACCAGATGGTCACCAGTCATCTCTATGACCGTCGGAGGACCCGGGCGCGATGTGATGACGTCACGCCCGGGTCCCCGTAAGTAAACAAAGCCGCAATTGCGGCTGCTAAGCAACAGTAATCATGAGATCGGTGAATTTTTTTCCACCGATTTCATGATTTCCAGCCTGGAGGAGAGATGTGCGGTCTTATTGACCCCGCATCTCTCCATAAAGAGGACCTGTCACACACATTCCTATTACAAGAGATGTTTACATTCCTTGTAATAGGAATAAAAGTGATAATAAAAAAAAAATTATAAAAAAAAAGTGTAAAAAATTAATAAATATGTAAAAAAAAAAAATGTTTAACGCCCCTGTCCCCAGTAGCTCGCGCGCAGAAGCGAACGCACACGCAAGTCCCGCCGACATATGTAAACGCCGTTTAAACCACATATGTGAGGTATCGCCGCGTGCGTTAGAGTGCCAGCAACAATTCTAGCACTAGATCTCCTCTGTAACTCTAAACTGGTAACCTGTAAAAAAATTCAAAGCGTTGCCTATGGAGATTTTTAAGTACTGAAGTTTGGCGCCATTCCATGATTGTGCGCAATTTTAAAGCGTGACATGTTAGGTATCTATTTACTCGGTGTAACCTCATCTTTCATATTTTACAAAAAATTGGGATAACTTTACTGTTTTGTTATTTTTTTAATTCATGAAACAATTTTTTTCCAAAAAAAAGGCTTTTGAAAAATGATTGCGCAAATACCGTGCAAGATAAAATATTTCAATGACCGTCGTTTTATTCCCTAGGGTGTCTGCTAAAAAAACATATATAATGTTTGGGGGTTCTGCGTAATTTTCTAGCAAAAAAATGATGATTTGTACATGTAGGAGAGAAGTGCCAGAATAGGCCTGGTATGGATGGGTGTATAACTGCCCTGTATGGAAGTGGTTAAAAAAAAATTGTATTTGGAGTTCAGCTTTAAATATTTCAAATGTTTTATTACTAACAAAAAGCAAAGTAAGCAATGAAAGTAAAATTTAAATAAAATCATACAAATAGATGTTCAAAATGCATTTTAAGATCAAATGTGGTATCCAGAACTATGAATATAAAGTTATAAATAAATCATAAGTGAATGCGAATGTGAAACATGGATTTTAACACAAGTGGATGATAGATTGACACAAGAATAGGAGAGTAAGGTGTGGGGAAATCATTGGAGCGGTATATGTAAGAGTGGACCATGGAGAATAGAGCAAATTGAAAACTTCTATGCTGATTCATACATTGCAGCGCACACAGCCTGAGATAGAAATGGGAAAAAGAAGAGCATTTGAAAGATTTATGAGAGAAACCAGACAGGAAAAGTCTCTTATGGTTCTACATTCTCCTTTTTCAAACCTAAAATAAAAAATAGGTAGCGCTCTGTGTACTGGTATTGCACAGAGGGGCCCAGAACCCCCTCTTTTGGGGTCCCCAACCAGCATTTTTGGCTCCTCTTCTTCTGTGTCTGCCCGCATAGCAAGCTGCTTGCATCTTCTTGAGCCACTTCTTTGTTGCCTTGTGTTTTTGTGTCATTGTCATGCTGGAAGACCCATCCATGACCCGTTTTCAATGCCCTGGCTGAGAAAAGGAGGTTCTCACCCAAGATTTGTCAGTACATAGTCCCGTCCATCGTCCCTTTGATGCAGTGAAGTTGTCCTGTCCCCTTAACAGTAAAAAAAAAAAAACCCAAAGCATAATGTTTCCACCTCCATGTTTGACGGTGGGGATGGTGTTCTTGGGGTCATAGGCAGCATTCCTCTTCCCCCAAACACGGCGAGTTGAGTTGATGTTCTCACTGTTCTCACTCATGTATGCTGTTCTCCTATGCAAGTAAAGCCGAATTGTACATTCCTCAAGATCTCGGGGGGGGGGGGAGGGGGGGTAAAGCGCCGCTATTTTTAGTGGTGCTTTGCCGTAGTTTTTTGGAGGTATTTGGCTGCTAGCGGGGCGATTTTAACCCCCGCTAACGCCCGAAAAAGGGTTAAAACCACCGAACTACCCATTCCTTTCAATAGGCAGGAGCGGTGGAGGAGCTCCAAAGATGCTGCTTGCAGGAGTTTTTTTAACGTCCTGCCAGCGCATCGCCTCAGTGTGAAATCCCTCCGGCTTTCACACTGAGACTGCAGGGGCGCCGTTTTTCAGGCGCTTTACAGGTGCTATTTTTAGCCCAAAAGCGCATGAAAAACACCCCAGTGTGAAAGGGGACCTAAAGATAATGTTGGTGAGTAATTATTTTCTCCTTCTTGCCCAATCTTTATTTATGCACAGCACATTCAATTAAAAAATAATTATGGTCAAGAAATATCTGACTGCCATCAAATGTCTATCTTTGGCTTTATCCATAATCCTTTAATTAAAGTAAAGAAGATCTAAAGGTTATACAAAAAAAATAAAGGAAATAAATGAATTAAATGAATGTACTGTACATTAGGAATTTAGCATGTCTTTTAATATTAATTTTTATTTACTGTAGATTCTGAGGCCTGCATTAACTATTCACATTATAACTGACAGTGATCACATCTTGTGAGTGTTCCCAGTCAGGTGCCTTCCCAGCAGGCTTCTTGTGAACTTTAACATTAATTTTATTTCTGCAACTGGACTCTATGGCCCGGACTCACGTACGAGAGCGCATCTTTGTGCGGGCGTAACGTATCCTATTTAGGTTACGCCTCTGCAACTTTGACAGGCAAGTGCAGTATTCTCTAAGCAAAGTTGCGGCGGCGTAGCGTAAATAGGCCGGCGTAAGCCCACCTAATTCAAATGTGGAAGATGTGGGTGTGTATTATGTAAATGTATTGTGACCCCACGTAAATTACGCTTTCTCCGAACGGCGCATGCGCCATCCGTGAAAGTATCCCAGTGCGCACGCTCCAAATTAACCCGCAAAAAGCCAATGCTTTCGACGTTAACGTAAATTACGCACAGCCCTATTTGCGAACGACTTACGCAAACGGCGTAATCGACGGAAAATTTGACGCTGGCCCGACGTCCATACTTAACATTGGTACGCCTCATCTACGCCTCATATAGCAGGGGTAACTTTACGCCGTAGGAGACTTACGCTGGTCGTATCTTAGTGAAATTTTGGCGTATCTGATTCTTTGAATCAGGTGCCAAGATACGACGCTTTAGACTCAGAGATACGTCGTCAGGCCCGGATTTCCCACAAGGCCACTGAGGCCAGGCCTTGGGGCGGCAGGGCTCCAAGGGGCGGCAGTGGCATGGAGTCTCCCGACGCCGGGAACATACAGTTAAGGGCGGTAAGTTATGGGGGAATCCGCTCGCTCGTTAACAAGTGATTGCGGCGATTTCGCCAAAATCACTTGTAAAATATGTGCTCCCGTCCGTCCTCCCCTCTCCCCCCCACCCCACATACTGTACCTCTCACTGCTGGCTCTGTCTTTGGTACTCCGTCCTCCCCCCGGCCACCGAGTCTGTCTCCTGTCCCTGCTGCCGATGTACACAGAGAGAGGGGAGAGCTGTGCTCTTCCTATCTCAGCTGTGACAGGAGTTCTAGCACAGTGCTAGGACTCCTGTTTCGGAGGTGACAGGGTCAATAAAGAGAACATGTCACCTCCAATTGCTACCAAATTGTTTTGTCCTGTGTGATAGCAAAAAAGTTAAGTGAAAAAAATTGATAAAAAATAAATAATAAGAAATAATAATTAAATTAATAAAATAAAAAAGTAAAGAATAAGAAAAATAATAAGAAAAATTATACAAAAATAAAAAAAGTAAGCGACAAGATACAAATAAATAAAAATAAAAAAAGTGATAAAAAAGTAAAAAACAAACAAAAAATATTTGAACTAACCGTGCCGCACATTCTCCGTTGATTTGGGGGGGGGGGGTTCGGTTGGCGGGGAGGGGGTGCATTGTGGAACCTGGTCTTGGGGCGGCAGATAGAGCAAATCCGGCCCTGGCCGTCGTATCTCCTACGTGAATCCGGGCCTGAATGTTTCCTGGGGCCGTACCTCCCTGCATTTTCTTTAATTAATAGATTACGAAGGAAGCTATGGATTGTTGTGATTATAGATGGATCAATTGAGCTTTGCAGCTGACAGATCCTGGAGGACAAAATTCAAGAGCCATTCATTAGGGTGGGTCAGCTCTCTATGAATACAGTTGGTGTCCCTACTAATTTGGGAACAATTTTCTTCCTCACTTACGGGAATACATCTCTTCCAGCCATCCCTATCTGTAATTAAGCATCTTCCAAAACTGCTTGGCTGACAGCAAAGGAGAAAATTACTAATAAGTACAACTTTGAGTTTTAATAATTTAGCAGCCATAATGAGTGCAGACTCCCAGATAGGGACAGAAATCCCATAATCCATCAGCCCATTTTCAACAGGTCATTAAAATTATTAGCATGCTGCAAGCCTGCCAGTGTAATAAGGTATGCAAGATGTAATTTTAAACCGTCTCCATGTTAAAAATAATACTTTACCCATAATTCATGGCACATTCCATTTCTCAATACATGAATATAATTACAGGAATGAATGTTCTTCCCTGTCACCGGCAGACTTTAATCCATCAAGCGCTACGGGAATCATGACGGTTCCGTGAATATATGACACTTGTGTCTTTATAATGGAAAGGGTGTTTCAGCTTACAGAGTTTTTATTCAAGAATCCCACCAAACATTATTCTCAGAATTCTATAGAAATGTACTTAAAGCAGAACGCTGCTGGGGGGCTTCGTTTTACTGCTTGGGGACCCAATTTTTTCTGTGGATGTGGTTTACTACCGCTTTAATGGTTGTCAGTGTCTGTAAAGGGTATTTGCTGTCATTTGCAGCTATTATGATTGGTAACTCTCATAAAGTAATAGGTCTGGAACAGCATGCACAGTATAGGTTGAGGGCCTGCATGACTGAGTTGCTGGGCAGGCTACAGTAAGGCAGTTAAAGCGGGAGTTCCGCGGGAAAACTGTTTTTTTTTTAAATACTTTCTTGTAACGCTGGTGGTACAAAGAAAATAGTACTGACCAGTCTCATCATCGCAGCCGCTAGCAGGACGATATCCCTCAAAAATAGATTTTATAACATTTTGTGATGGACATTGCCATCTTTTCTCCGGGTGCTCTGAAGCCCTCCTGTACGATCATTACTTACAATGGGTGAATTGTATCCGCCCCCGGTCACATGACCGTCACATGACCCGGTGCAGTCATGTGACGTTTGAAATCTCTCGAGATTTCTCCTCTAGCTGCTGAAAAGAATAGTGTCTCGTCATCGTCCAGAGACACACGTGATAGCTCCCAAAATTCATTGCGGTGCAAAGCGACACGCCCAGTCCCGCAACCCTAGAACCAGGAAGTGCCTGGACGAGCAGCCATAAAGAAGGTATGGACATTTTTAGAATTTTTTTGAATCGCCAAATCGTTATGTACATCGGGGGGACTAGTGAATCGGACAAAGTGACAAAATCGGGTGAACCTCCACTTTAACCACTTGCCGACCGCGCACCGCAGTTATACGTCCACAAGGTGGCTCTGCTGGGCGAGAGCACGTAATATGACGTCCTCTCTTCCAGCCGCCACTAGGGGGCGCGCGCGCGCCCCCCGCTCGCCCCCTACTCCCGTTGCGTATGCCCGGCGGGCGCGATCGCCGCCGGGCACACGCGATCGCTCGGTACAGAGCGGGGACCGGGAGCTGTGTGTGTAAACACACAGCTCTCGGTCCTGTCAGCAGGGGAAATGCTGATCTTCGGTTCATACAATGTATGAACCGAGGATCAGTGTTTCCCCTAGTAAGGCCACCCCCCCTACAGTAAGAACACACCCAGGCATACTTAACCCCTTCCCCGCCCCCTAGTGTTAACCCTTTCACTGCCAGTGGCATTTTTATAGTAATCCAATGCATTTTTATAGCACTGATCGCTATAAAAATGCCAATGGTCCCAAAAATGTGTCAAAAGTGTCCGAAGTGTCCGCCATAATGTCGCAGTACCGAAAAAAAAAATCGCTGATCGCCGCCATTACTAGTAAAAAAAATATAAAAATGACATAAAAATACCCCCTATTTTGTAAACGCTATAACTTTTGCGCAAACCAATCAATAAACGCTTATTGCGATTTTTTTTACGAAAAATATGTAGAAGAAAACGTATCGGCCTAAACTGAGGAAAAAAAATGTTTTTTTATATATTTTTGGGGGATATTTATTACAGCAAAATGTAAAAAATATTCATTTTTTTCAAAATTGTTGCTCTATTTTTGTTTATAGCGCAAAAACTAAAAACCGTAGAGGTGATCAAATACCACCAAAAGAAAGCTCTATTTGTGGGAAAAAAAGGACGCCAATTTTGTTTGGGAGCCATGTCGGACGACCGCGCAATTGTCTGTTAAAGCGATGCAGTCCCGAATCGCAAAAAGTACTCTGGTCTTTGGGCAGCAATATGGTCCGGGGGTAAGTGGTTAAAGAGGTTTGGGTTGAAAGTGTGGGTAAAGCTTACCTAAGGCCCCATTCACACCTGAGCATAGCATTTTCAGGCAAAAAGTCACTCAAATTTACCGCGACTTTGCCACGATTTTTGCGGCGTTTTTTTACCACGTTTTTGCTGCGATTTTATACAGGTCAAAAGGTCACCAATGTAAAAATGCCCAAATCTGCCTAAAAAAAAAAGTCCCAGAACTTGTTTGAGCTTCAGGCGTTTTGGAGCTTCTGGCTTCAGGCGTTTTGGAGTGGAGATGTGAACCATCTCTATAGAGAATAATAGATTTTTTTCCCCTCCAGCGTTTTGTAGCTTCAGGCTTCAAGCTACAAAATGCTCAGGTGTGAATGGGGCCTAAGTGCCGGTTCACACTACAGTGACTTGGGATCCGACTTGTGTCGCCCCAAGTCGTGCGACATGAGAAATTCCATTGAAGTGAATGAGAGCCGTCTTAATGCACACTACTGGAGTTGCTCCGACTTCAGAAAAAGTTCCTGTACTACTTCTAGGCAACTTGTACCCATTGATTTCAATGGAAGTTGCCTCCAAAGTCGGATCAATGTCTTAACTGAAGCAACTTTACAGGAAGAGAAAATCGTTTTCTCAGGCAAACCCCTCCCTCCCACAGAGCTGATTATTGTTTGAATGGCCACAGCCAAAGTCGCCTGTGCTGGAGGCAACTTGAAATCGCGTTGTAAGTTGCTACAAGTCGCGCTGGAAGTCGTGTTGCTCCTGTGTGAACCGGCACTTATTGGTTGACCAAGGGTGTGGCTGGGGTGTGGCACCAGTGGTCTAGCAGAAAGATCGGAGTTGCTAGTCGTTCAGTGGGAGCCAGGTCAACAACAAAGATACTTGCCCGCCCTCCCTCCCCTCATTTTTTAGAAGTTTTTGCAAGAATCGTTTTGTCATGTGGTTGATTTTCCGAAAGGGGCATTGGGAATGGGTGCTGTAGAGTGGCTGCTGCTAAAGGTGTTCTTTGCACAGGGGTTTGGGTTTGCCTTTGTTAAAGCAGCAGGCAGGTGTCTTAGGGGGTCCTTTGAGGTGGACATGGTCAAAAAACAGTAGAAATGGAATGGTTTGGAATGGTAATGGGTGTACCTTCCTTACTTCCTTAATGACGTCAATATGGGACTATCGATCATCGGGCCAGGAAAAAACAAACAGAAGGTGCTTCTGAGTGCAGTAAAAATATTTTTTATTGCCCAAAAGATAAAAACACACTAACTAGAGTTAAAATAACAAAAGGCTCATCATGGTAAGTAAGGTGGAGAGTCCAGCAAAAGGCAGTCCCAAAGGTTGTCCAGTAAGCAGCCAGATGGAATGGATCCCAGCCAACCAGCAGAGGGGCTCCGCAAGAGGAACCACCAGCTTTTCGAGCATATCACCTGGAGTGGTGTTGCAGTTTCTGTCTCTGTTTATTGATGTATAGAGCAGGGCTTGGGAGCCAGAATTCACCAAGTGCCCCCACAACAAGTGGCTTGCTATTAGGGGCATTGGGCAAGGGCGAGGAGCTTAAAGCACCAGCGCGGGACCCAAAAAGTAAAGGATCGGGGCAGCTCTGTGCAAAACCACTGCACAGAGCAGGTAAGTAAGACATGCTTGTTATTTTATTACATTTTTTTAAGCCAAAGCTTTAATACCACTTTAACTTAAAGTGGAGTTCCTCTGGATTTTTTTTTTAAAGTCAGCAGCTACAAATACTGCAGCTGCTGACTTTTAATATATGTAAACCTACCTATCGTGGGTGCCTGCAATGTCGGCACACAAAGCCGATCTGTCCCTCGGCTCTTGGATGCTGCCGCCACCATCTTCGGTAAGGGAATCAGTAAGCGAAGCCTTGCAGCTTCACTTCCCTACTGCGCATGCGCGAGTCACGCCACACAATTCCACTGGTCCCTGCTGTCTTCTGGGATCTGTGTGTCTCCCAGAAAATAGCAGGGGGGACAGAGAAGGTGCCGGACATGGCGTAGGTAGCAAGTACCTGGATTACACAGGTATCTGCTCCCCCCCCCCCCCGAAAGGTGCCAAATGTGACACCGGAGGGGGGGAGGATTCCAAAAAGCGGAGGTTACAGTGGAGGTTACATTTTTTATTGAATATATTAAATTAAAGAATACACAACTTCATATGTATCTTCAAGTATAAGGGAATACTAAAGCATTGATTTTTAAAGAATTTGCGTAGCCATTCAGCCAGTAAAAAAAGTACATGAAATGTAAAAAAAGAAAGTAAATAGACTATATCCTGTACTATACGAATCATTAATTTTTAAGCAGAAATGACTGCATTTGGCCACAAGGTGGACCTAAGTGTGATAGCAAATTCCTATGATACTTAGCTCCATCTAGTGGCTACATTTTAAATAAATAATTTATATTTGAACAGCACAAGATATAACCTATTTACATTCATGACTGCCTAGATGTATCACCCTTATCTACTGTCAGATACTACAGATACTAAAAAGGAGGAAAACCATGGTAAATCACCTTCTGCGACTCTGGCTACCTCAGTCAGCCGCGTCAGTAACAGTTTGTGGTCTACCGTGTCAAAGGCTGCGCTTAGGTCCAGCAGAACCAGGAGACAGCCAAGTAGTTTTGGAAGATGCTTAATTACAGATAGGGATGGCTGGAAGAGATGTATTCCCGTAAATGAGGAAGAAAATTGTTCCCAAATTAGTAGGGACACCAACTGTATTCATAGAGAGCTGACCCACCCCAATGGATGGCTCTTGAATTTTGTCCTCTATGATCTGTCAGCTGCAAAGCTCAAGTGATCCATCTATGATCACAACAATCACACAATCACACAAAGCTTCTGGCTTCAGGCGTTTTGGAGCTTCTGGCTTCAGGCGTTTTGGAGTGGAGATGTGAACCATCTCCATAAAGAATAATAGATTTTTTCCCCTCCAGCATTTTGTAGCTTCAGGCTTCAAGCTACAAAACGCTCAGGTGTGAATGGGGCCTAAGTGCCGTTTCACACTACAGTGACTTGGGATCCGACTTGTGTCGCCCCAAGTCGTGCGACATGAGAAATTCCATTGAAGTGAATGAGAGCCGTCTTAATGCACACTACTGAAGTCACTCAGACTTAAGAAAAGGTTCCTGTACTACTTCAAGGCAACTTCTAGGCAACTTGTACCCATTGATTTCAATGGAAGTTGCCTCCAAAGTCGGATCACTGTCTTAACTGAAGCAACTTTACAGGAAGAGAAAATAGTTTTCTCAGGCAAACCCCTCCCTCCCACAGAGCTGATTATTGTTTGAATGGCCACAACCAAAGTCGCCTGTGCTGGAGGCAAACTTGAAGTCGCGTTGTAAGTTGCTACAAGTCGCGATGAAGTCTTCTCGCAAAGTCGCGCTGGAAGTCGTGTTGCTCCTGTGTGAACCTGCACTTATTGGTTGACCAAGGGTGTGGCACCAGTGGTCTAGCAGAAAGATCGGAGTTGCTAGTCATTCAGTGGGAGCCAGGTCAACAACAAAGATACTTGCCTGCCCTCCCTCCCCTCATTTTTTTGAAGTTTTTGCAAGAATCGTTTTTTCATGTGGTTGATTTTCCGAAAGGGGCAATGGGAATGGAAGCTGTAGAGTGGATGCTGCTAAAGGTGTTCTTTGCACATGGGTTTGGGTTTGCCTTTGTTAAAGCAGCAGGCAGGTGTCTTAGGGGGTCCTTTAAGGTGGCCATGGTCAAAAAACAGTAGAAATGGAATGGAATGGTAATGGTTTGGAATGGTAATGGTTTGGGCCCATCTCGATATGGGTGTACCTTCCTTACTTCCTTAATGACGTCAATATGGGACTATCGATCATCGGGCCAGGATAAAACAAACAGAAGGTGCTTCTGAGTGCAGTAAAAATACTTTTTATTGCCCAAAAGATAAAAACACACTAACTAGAGTTAAAATAACAAAAGGCTCATCATGGTAAGTAAGGTGGAGAGTCCAGCAATAGGCAGTCCCAAAGGTTGTCCAGTAAGCAGCCAGATGGAATGGATCCCAGCCAACCAGCAGAGGGGCTCCGCAAGAGGAACCACCAGCTTTTCAAACATATCACCTGGAGTGGTGTTGCAGTTTCTGTCTCTGTTTATTGAGGTATAGAGCAGGGCTTGGGAGCCAGAATTCACTGGGGCATTGGGCAAGGGCTAGGAGCTTAAAGCACCAGCGGGGGACCCATAAAGAAAAGGATCGGGGCAACTCTGTGCAAAACCACTGCACAGAGCAGGTAAGTATGACATGCTTGTTATTTTAGTTTTTTAAGCCAAACCTTTAATACCACTTTAACTTAAAGTGGAGTTCCTCCGGATTTTTTTTTTAAAGTCAGCAGCTACAAATACTGCAGCTGCTGACTTTTAATATATGTACACCTACCTGTCCTGGGTTCCTGCAATGTCGGCACCCGAAGCCGATCTGTCCCTCGGCTCTTGGATGCTGCCGCCACCATCTTCGGTAAGGAAATCAGGAAGCGAAGCCTTGCAGCTTCACTTCCTGGTTCCCTACTGCACTTGCGCGAGTCACGCTGCACAATTCCACTGGTTCCTGCTGTCTTCTGGGACCTGTGTGTCTCCCAGAAAACAGCAGGGGGGACGGAGCAGGTGCCAGACGTGGCATAGGTAGCAAGAACCTGGATTACACAGGTATCTGCCCCCCCCCCGAAAGGTGCCAAATGTGACACCAGAGGGGGGAAGGATTCCAAAAAGAGGAGGTTACATATTTGGGTGGAACTCCGCTTTAACATTTTTTATTGAATATATTAAATTAAAGAATACACAACTTCATATGTATCTACAAGTCTAAGGGAAGACTAAAGCATTGATTTTTAAAGAATTTGCGTAGCCATTCAGCCAGAAAAAAAGTACATGAAATGTAAAAAAAGAAAGTAAATAGACTATATCCTGTACTATACGAATCATTAATTTTTAAGCAGAAATTACTGCATTTGGCCACAAGGTGGACCTAAAGTGTGATAGCAAATTCCTATGATACTTAGCTCCATCTAGTGGCTACATTTTAAATAAATAATTTATATTTGAACAGCACAAGATATAACCTATTTACATTCATGACTGCCTAGATGTATCACCCTTATCTACTGTCAGATTTTTCATTTTTAGAACTATTCAAATTACTTTAAAAACCTTTAAATGATTTATCATCCATGTGAAAAAAATAAAAATGCTATAACACGATGGTTACTGAAGCAAATGTATCTAAACGATTGCACAGAAAGTGGTTTCTGTTTTTCCACAAAGGAAGCTTGATCTGCTTATGAATTCGTTTGTGGAAGGTGTGAGATGCGATCAAAACTATTGATAGGCGTACCATTAAATTCCTATAAATGAAAGGTTACAAAAAAGGAAGATTATAGCGTGCTATCTGCAGGAAGCCGCTCCGTCTCCTCGCCAGATTTTCTCTGATGACTCAACTTTCTGCGGAATGTTTGTTTGATGGATATATAAGGAAATGTAATTATCTTGTCATCGACACAGCAAGCGGCCTTGGACTAAAAGCGCACCGTGCACCTTGCTTGCTGGAGGTGGAAATACAGAAAACAAAATGTTTTTATCACCTTCTACACCTATTAGGTATTGTTATCAAACAAAAAACACGAGGGGGTACTAAGAACTCCGGGAAGCATAGTTTGTATGTTAGTCTCGTATGATTTCACTCAGAAACTAGATTTTTGATATCTACCCGAACAGTTAAAGCGGATCTCCACCCTAAAGTGAAGTCGCGCTAATCGGCACCTTCCCCCCTCCGGTGTCACATTTGACACCTTTCAGGGGGGAGGGGGGTGCAGATACCTGTCTAAAGACAGGTATTTGCACCCACTTCCGGCCACACGTCACGGGCAAAAGACGTGTTTTTTCTGACATCCCGTCCGTCCCCCGTTGTATGCTGGGAACACTCGGCTCCCAGCACACAGCGGGAGCCAATCGGCGGGCGCAGCGCGACTCGCACATGCGCCGTAGGGAACCGGGCAGTGAAGCCGGAGCGCTTCACTTCCTGGTCCCCTCACCGTGGATGGAGGAAGAAGCAGCAGGGTGACGAGCGATCGCTCGTCCTCTGCTGCGGACGCCGCTGGACTCCAGTACAGGTAAGTGTCCTAATATTAAAAGTCAGCAGCTGCAGTATTTGTAGCTGCTGGCTTTTAATATTTTTTTTTGAGCGGACATCCGCTTTAAGATTTAATAAAAAAAAAATGATACTCTAAATAAAGAAAAATACCAAGCTGAGTTTGGCTAAAACAGATTATTTTCAATAATGCCTTCTCACCGCCTGTCAAATGCCACCTGAAAAGTGATTTGTAATCAAATCACTTTTTTCATATCACCACAAGGCTTAGCCACAGTCGATGGGGTTTCATAAAATCAGTTCCCCCTTCTGGGCAGTGCCCTTTCATATAATAAGTTGTGTTTTTTTTGTTTGTTTTTTGGTATCCTGTTGCAGTCTATATACTTACCGTATATACTCGAGTATAAGCCGAGTTTTTCAGCACATTTTTTTGCGCTGAAAATGCCCCCTCGGCTTATACTCGGGTCAACATTTTGCTCCTGATCTCCCGGACTTTGGGGACCTGGTACCTTCCAAACTTGTCACACATGTAGCCCCACTCTTCCTCTATAAGTGTGCAAAGTTTGTTGTCCGGGGGACCTATGGCCGAGGAGCACCGATTTTTCAAAGCCAGGCACCCCTTCCATGGACTCCCATGTTAAACGCTAATTTCTCCTGTGATTTTGGGGGCCCAGTATCGGCCGGTCATAGGTCCCCTGGACCCGGAACTTGGCACACAAGTAGCCCCATTTCTCCTTTACAAGTGTGCAAAGTTTGTTGTCTGGAGGACCTACGGCTGGGAAGCACTGATTTTTCAAAGCCGGGCACCCCTTCCATAGACTCCCATGTTAAACGTCAGTCTAGTCATGGACACAGTGAGGCATGGGCATAGTGAGGCATGGGCACAGTGAGGCATGGGCACAGTGACGCATGGACATGGGCACAGTGAGGCAAAGTGAGGCATGAACACAGTGAGGCATGGACACAGTGAGGCATGCACATAGACACAGTGAGGCAAAGTGAGGCACAGTGAGGCATGCAGATGGACACCCTAGGCCAGGGATCCTCAAACTACGGCCCTCCAGCTGTTGCAGAACTACACATCCCATGAGGCATTGTAACACACTGACATTCACAGACATGACTGGGCATGATAGGAATTGTAGTTCCTGAACAACTGGAGGGCCGTAGTTTGAAGACCCATGGCCTAGGCTTATACTCAAGTCAATACGTTTTCCCATTTTTTTGTGGTAAAATTAGGTGCCTCGGCTTATATTCGTGTCGGCTTATACTCGAGTATATACGATATATACTAGTCATTAGGGTTGTGTACATCTCTATTTTGTGAATTAAAGTTGATGTAAACCCTCCATACACCGAGTGAAGTGAACAGCCTCAGATGATACACTGAGATGGACCAAATCTCCCTACATAGGTTTTACATGTATATCTGCTGTCTTCACATTTATATATTGTTTAGAACGTTTTTAACGTGTTAGGAAATGTTCTCTTCCTGTTTAACACAGAGTGTGATGTCTGGGCATACAGCCAAGATAGCTAACATTGCTGAATGAATGAATGAATGAATGAAAAACTTATATAGCGCGGCACATGCGAACTGAATCGCCTCTGGGCGCTTGATGTTTCGTGTCTCATGACATCAAAAGAGCAGAGTTTTAATCTGTCTTCTGAAAGTCAGGTGGTTTTCCTCCAACCGAATGCTGGTTGGTAAAGCGTTCCATAGTCTCGGACCTTGAAAAGCAAACCTTCTTTCTCCTTTGGACTTGTATTTGGTTTTTGGCACCTTGACCAGATTTTGGTCGCTGGATCGCAGAACGCGATTAGAATTGTGAGGTTCTATCTTGTCGCAAAGATATTGCGGAGCCTTCCCATGGATGCACTTATGTGTCAGGCAGAGTGCTTTAAATGCAATTCTGTCTTTTACTGGCAACCAGTGAAGGGTTCTCAGCGAAGGTGAGATTGATTCCCATTTTTTTTTCCCAGTCACCAGTCTGGCGGCCGTATTCTGTACGACTTGCAGACGAGCGATTTGGTACTTTGGGAGCCCGAGGTATAGGGCGTTAGCATAGTCCAGTCTGGAATTCACGATTGTTCCCACCACGACTGCTACGTCTTCTTTGGGGATAAATGGAATAAGTCTGCGTAGTAGGCGCAACAAATGGTGCGATCCGCTGACTACTGACCCTATTTGTGCGTCCATTGTCATGAAGGTGTCAAAAATGACTCCTAGACTTTTGACTTTGGAGCTAGGGGTGATGCTTTGGCCCAGAATGGGCGGTGGTGTCCAGGTTGTTGCCAGTTGACTCTTGCGGCTGGCGTGAAACATAAGAAGTTCTGTTTTGGAACTGTTGAGTTTAAGATAACTCTTAGTCATCCAATTTTCTATCGAAGAGAGACATTTCTCTAAACTGAGATGATGATCCTTTTTGTTGCAGATGCGAAAATACAATTGCGTATCGTCTGCATAAGAGTGATAAAGTAGTTCTTGGCTACTGATAATATCAAAGAGAGGGCGAAGATAGATGTTGAACAGTACCGGTGACAGGGGGGATCCTTGGGGGACTCCACATGGCACCGTGCGTTTTTCCGACGTGAAAGATCCCAGTTTCACTGTTTGTGATCGGTTTTCAAGAAAGGAGGAAAACCATGGTAAATCACCTTCTGCGATTCTGGCTACCTCGGCCAGTCGCATCAGTAACATTTTGTGGTCTACTGTGTCAAAGGCTGCGCTTAGGTCCAGCAGAACCAGGAGACAGGATTCTCCCTCGTCTGCGGCCTCGAGGGCATCGTCCCATATTTTGAGTAAGGCCGTTTCTGTCCCGTGTCCGGGACGGAAACCTGATTGAAATGGATCGAGTAGATTGTGGGTATCCAGATGCTGTTGCAGCTGTTGTACCACTATTTTCTCCATTATCTTGGAGAGAATATTTAGGCCTGTTATGGGGCGGCGGTGAGTTGGGTCCTTGGGATCCAAGTTAGGTTTTTTCAGGATGGGCTGGATTGTGCCCTCTTTCAGCAGGGATGGCACTATGCCTTCCTTAAATGACTGATTTATAAGCTGTGTGATGGGAGGCGCCAGAATGTCGGCGCATTCCTTCAGCAGCTTGGTGGGAATGATGTCATTGGGTGCTGTGCTGTTCCGCAACGCACCAATGATATTTTTGGTGGTATCGATGGAGATGGGTTCCAGAGTGAACTTAGTTGATTGTAGAAGGTTTCTGTTGGTGTTTTGTAGTTGATTGAAGAGGGGGCTGAGGGGGGTATTATTTTGCAGAATACTTACCCGGATTCTTTCGATTTTGTCGATGAAGAAATCCGATAGTTCATTACAGAACTCTTGGGTGTCTGAATTGGGGACTTCAAGACATCCCGGATTCATGGTCTGGGTGACCATCTTGAATAGTTCTCGGGGGCGGTTCATGGCGCTGTTAATCGTCATAGAAAAATGATGTTTCTTTGCTTTGAAGATTTCTTTATGATATTGTGTTGTTATTGCCTTGTAGATGATGAGGTGATCTTCTGAAGGGCTTCTTTTCCAGGCGGCTTCCGCCCTTCTGCGCTCTTGCTTCAGTAGGGACAGCTGGTTGTTGAACCAGCCGGACTTTTTTTTCCGGATGCGGACTTTGCGTTTCGGTGCTACTAAGTCGGCTGATTGTAGCAGAGCTGCATTTATGGCATCCAGTGTATCTGAGGCTGTTAACTGAGGATGAATAGTTTCGATTCGGTTTCCCAAGGTAGATTTGAAGAGTTCTGAATGGAGCTTCTTCTGAGATCTAGCCCAGTGTATTGTCACCGGCTTGGGTGCTTTTATAACTGGTGGAATTTTGGAAATTATGAAACTAATTGCATGGTGGTCTGTCCATGGCAAAGGTTCATTTCCCAAAATGTTTATTTTCAGATTTTGTCTGAAAATTAGGTCGAGTGTGTGACCTGAAGCATGCGTGGGACCGCATATAAGTTGCTGTAGTCCTAATCCTTCCAGGTGATCGATGCAGGCATCCGCAATGGGATCCTGTGAGGAGTTGGCCCACAGATTGAAGTCCCCGAGCAGCAAAAGATGTTTGCTGTTAAGGGTATAAGTGGATATGAACTCCGTTAATGATGGTAGAAGCTGCGATTTTGGCCCAGGTGGCCTATAGCAGAGGAGAATGTGAACAGTCTCCTGGGGGTTAGTTTGAAGTTGAAGAGTAAGGGTTTCCATAAATGGAAGAGGATTTTGAAGGACCGGCTTAGTGATTGCAATATGAAACTTATGGATCACCGCCAGGCCTCCTTCTCTTTGCCCTATTCTGTTTTCCGTTATAATTCGATAATTTTCTGGCACCAATTCTCCAAGAATGGTGTTGCAGTCGTCTGAAAGCCAGCTTTCTGTGATAAAGAGGCAGTCTAGATCGTTTTGTAGTAAGAAATCGTGGATTTCTGATCGGTGTTTTACTGCCGATCTTGTGTTGATCAAAGCACATGATATGTGCTTGAGCTGGGTTAAATGGTTGAAATTTTTGATGGTCGATCGTTGATCGAATCTCAAAAGTTGGTCTATTTTTAAGGCCTTTTTGGTGACGGCTGGTAATACTGTTGCGAATTGTCTCAGACCCCAAATCGTTTCTGCAGAGTATTGCAGTTTAACCATTGTTGCCAGTCACCGGGGGGGGGGGGATTAATTGCAATAGAGGGAAGATTCGCTGAATCCTCTCGCTTGGCCTTGGTCCAGAGGAAGGCAAAAAACCCTGGCAGTGCTAAGCCAATTTGCTGATTGAAGGAAAGGCACACACCCCCTCTCCTCATAGGCAGAGACTCTCAGAGGTGTTTTGTAATAGGACCTGCTCCCTGCTAATCTATTTATAGCAACCTCCCTTGACAGAAATGTCAGGCTGCTTTTATCTGATGTGTCCAAGAATTTGTCAGGAGTTATTAGGCTGATAACAGAGGAACAGTTCAGAAGAGAGCTACGGGACTTAGCTCTATGAAGAGAGATAACAAAATACTACAGATATATGTGCCCAGCTCAAATTTCATGAATTGGGTTTACATCCACTTTAATAATTTTTTTATTTTATCAATAGTGACATGTCTTGACAGATACAAGCATTATGCACATATACGGTGTAACATAGGTGTGATTGTTATAACATTTTTTGATTACCATTATATAGGAAATTAATATTGAGGATTTTTTTTTTTATATTTGAATGTTTCATTAATGGTGTTCTATAAAGTGTTTTTTATCTTATCTGTTGGGACAGCTATCCACAACAGGGAGAGAATTGTTTTCCACAATCTTGTTCTACAATTTTTTCTATACAAAAGACGACTCTGTATAAAGTTTATTTTATTTTATTATATGTGTACTGGTTTTATTGTATAGGTTCTAGTTATTTGTGGTATTAGTGTTTTTTTTTTGTCGGTTTTGTTGCAGAAACCTCAGAGACAAGGATGAATTGGCATAATCAATCACTGGTTGATCACTGGACTATAAGGGTTATACTTACCAGTGTTTGTCAGATTATGACTAAGCTGATTCCAATTCGTGAAACGCGTTACTCTCTGCCAGGTCTGTATTGATGTCATGATATCTACGATGTTGTCTGATGATTTTCAGCTTCAAACCTGTTAGTGCGGTCAAACCTTTTCCTGTTCCAGTGGCTCCTATCCAGATTGTGGACTGGACCTGCACCGTGAGGTTGAAGCGTGGGATGGCTCTCATCTGGAGCAGCTTGGCTTTGCTTTCTACTAGGGGGTTGAATACATGCCCACCAACCGCTCCCCCTTAAAGAGGAAGTAAACCCTGATGGGTTTTACTTTCCCTTTACTCCCCTGAAATGTAGAAGCATAATGTGCTAGTATACATTGCATACTAGCCTATTATGTTGCACTTACCTGCAAATGAAGTCCGCGATGTCTCCGCTGGTGGCCGCGTCCATCTTCACCCCTCTTCCTTCTGGGGCAGTGGACTCCGGCCCAGTGACTGGCCGGAGTCGCGTGACGTCACGGTACGGGCCCTTTAGAAACAGCATGATTGTGCCCTTTTGTTAGTGTGCATGTGCCAATGAGAGTATATGGTAAGTATCTCCCAAACCGTACAGGTTTAGAAGATATTTCCAGTACCTACAGGTAAGCCTTATTATAGGCTTACCTGTAGGTAAAAGTGCTATGTAAGGCTTTACAACCACTTTAAGCTGCAAGGAAAGCACACATGGGTTTACGCATGCTGCGGCCAAGATGCTTTGACTTGCATGTTTTGGGGCCAGAACCGCGATTGAATGTGACCCATTCAATTGAATGAGGTCATATTTCAAAGGTGTGCAATGCAGGGGTCTGAACATGGGAGTAATTCAACTCAGACCCACTACAGTTAGGTCCATATATATTTGGACACAGGTACAATTTTTTCTGATCGTGCCTTTAGTGTGGTATTTGCATTTGGAATCTATTGCTGTGAACCTACATCATGTGTTCAAATGAGCAGTCCATGCAAGTGAAACAGGCCATTGTAAGGCTTAAAAAACAAAACAAATCCACCCGAGAGATAGAAGCAACATTAGGAGTGGCCAAATCAACAGTTTAGTACATTCTGAGAAAATAAGAATGCATTGGTAAGCTCGGCAACATAAAAAGCCCTGGACATCCACTGAAGGCAACAGTGGTGGATGATCGCAGGATCCTCTCTATGGTAAAGAAAAACTCATTCACAACATCCAGACAAGTGTAGGACACACTCTAGGAGGTGGGCGTATCATTGTGAAAGTCTACAATTGAGAGAAGACTTCACAAGAGCAACCACAAGTTGCAAACCATTCATAAGCCTGAAGAATAGAAAAGCCAGATCGGACTTTGCCAAAAACCATCTAAAAAAGCCAGACCAGTTCTGGAAAAGCATTCTTTGGATTGGATGAAACTAAGATTAATCAATACCAGAATGACGGGAAGAAAAAAGTGTGGAGAAGGCTTGGAACAGCTCATGATCCAAAGCACACAACGTCATCTGTAAAACATGGTGGAGCTTGCAGTGTGATGCCATGGGCACAGGGCCGCTGATAAGCCAGTACAACTGGCCCTTTTGTAGCGGGCCCCGGGCCAGCAGGGGCCCGGATGGCAACCCCCTTTTTGGCCAGCATCATTCAATCAATTCCAGGTTGTCCTATGTCTGAGCAGTAAAAGAAGCAGCACAGTGATAAGCTAATCTCTCTGTCACTCTGTTTCTCCTATCGGCATGCTTCTTGTCTTCACATGAATTGATTGGCTCTTTAGATACATTTCTTGGTGGAAGGTGGAATTACGAACTGATCGGCTTCTGCTGTATCTAATAACAGCATAGGCTGGGCCCCAGCGGCATGCGCATGTGCCCCATACCCAGAAGTGCCGGGTCATGTACTAGGTACGTGATCTGGCACAGGAGAGGAGCCACTTTGCCACAGTATAACGGCTTTTTTTTATAAGCTCGAAGTTCAGTTTTGTGGTGGAGGGCAGCACAAAGAACCAATACTCCCAGTTTCTGCAAGCCTTTTTAGTCTGGCTTTGATATATTCCACTGTTACCAGGGTAGTCACATGACGTAGGTATGCAATTTGCTGTATCTATTCCATGCCTGTCAAGTGTAGATGTTACCGTGTCAAAAGATATTTTTCATAATGTTGTTCAGGATGAACAAACATTAAGAAGAGCTCATGTACGCTGCCAGCTTTCGACACTTAACAAATGATGATTAACAACTTCTCTGGGTGACATAACTGGGCTATATCTGTATTTAAAGCTGTGTTATTTAGCGTCCTCGAAGCAGAACTAATGTTACAGCACAAAAATTGACCAGGGGGTAGAATTTGATAAAAGATACTTTAACCACTTGCCGGCCAGCCAATATAATACTGCGGCAGGTTGGCACCTTCACGTGAGCCATCGTAGCTGTACGTCGGCCCTTTAAGCAGGGATATCAGGCGCCCACTGCACAGCCGTCTGCCTTTTTTTCTCTGAAAGTCCGGTCATGTGTACGAGGCATTACACTGTAACCAGTGCATTTTTATAGCACTGATCGCTGTATATTTGTCAATGGTATCAAAAGTGTCCGATCTGTCCGCCATAATGTCGCAGTCCCGATAAAAATCGCTGATCACCACCATTACTTGTAAAAAAAATAATAATAAAAAGGCCATAAATCTTTCCCCTATTTTGTAGATGCTATAACTTGTGCGCAAACCAATCGCTTATTGTGATTTTTATTACCAAAAATATATAGAAAAATTTGCTTTAAAAAAAAAAAATCCAGAGATGATCAAATACCACCAAAAAAAAGCTCTATTTGTGGGAAAAAATTACAATTTTGTTTAGGTAGAGCATCGCACAACCGCGCAATTGCCAGTTAAAGCGATGTAGTGCCGTATCACAAAAAAAATCGCCTGGTCACCGAGTAGCCAAATCTTCAAGGGCTGAAGTGGCGTGGCTCTGTGGCTCACGCATGCGTTTGCAAATGCGTGCGGACAAAACCCCTGTTTTTAACGCATACTGTTAGACAGGTTATCTGGTTGTTCTGCAGGCTCGTCGGTAAGGAGGCTTGGTTTTTCCCTGGGCATTCCCCAGGTTTTCTTGTTATCTGAAGTGGTAAAAGTCTCTTTGCCAAATTTCTCTTTTAGCTGCTAGCCAATTTTTCTAAAAGCGGAACTTCAGGTATGATCCGTATTGCATACTTACATTGGTTCAACCTGGAACAATTGTAAGTAGGTTGGGATTCAGGGGATGTTGTGGTACTCATAGGGTCAAGGGGTCAGACCAAAAAAGCAGATTGGAGACCCATTAAAATGCCTAAGGTATCCAATGGAAAAACAGAGGGGAGAGATGGGTAGAACTATGCAACCTTCCATGAACACAGGTGGAGAAAAGGACCTGCCTCCATGCGGGCTGAAATCAGCCACTCCTAATGATGAGGGGTCCCAATCCTGCATCCTCTAACAGTAGTCATCAACCCTGTCCTCAGGACCCAATAACAGGCCAGGTTTTATGTATTACCTTGGGGAGATGCAGACTAGAATACTGCAATCACTGAGCAGCAAATTATATCACCTGTGATGTATTTCAGTTATCTTGCAAACCTGGCCTGTTAGTGGGACCTGAGGACAGGGTTGATGACCACTGCTTTAGGACAGTGGTTCTCAACTCCTGTCCTCAGGACCCACTAACAGGCCAAATTTTATGTATTACCTTGGGGAGATTCAAACTAGAATACTGCAATCACTGAGCAGCAATTGATACCACCTGGGACTGTGAGTCTGTGCACGGGGGCTAGATAGGGATTAGCCAAGGATAGTCAAGTATAGCCGTGGCCCAGGATTCGAGAATACAGAGTAAGGTCAGAAGCCGGGGTCAGTCTTGTAGCTGAGCAGACGGGGTACACTGATGACAGCTGAGGGTCAGGTAACTACTGATGGAAAGTTCAGGGTTTGCAGACAGGAACCAAAGACAAGTCCGGGGGGAAACGTAAGGGTACGTAAGCCAAAAGGGTCAGAAAGCCGGAAAGTCAGATTAAGCATTGACACTCAATGCGAAACGCGTCAGCTGTTTATCCCACTGTGTGCTGATACCTGTAGTGCATTTTTTCCTGTACCCAATAAGGGGCACGTCTTTTTCAAGTTACTGGAGTGCGGCTGTCCATATCCTTATTGTTTTTGCACATCCTGTGCATTGCCAGCACCCATCTGCTTCTGAGTGGACATCAATTACCCTAGTGAGCTCACCTGGAGCGGCAGCTCTCTTACCTGGGGGTCAGTCTTGTAGCTGAAGACAACCACAGGAACCGTTGGCACAGACAATACAATCAGAACAATGAACTGACACATCCCTCATAGTGAGGCAGGGCTTTATACCCTGGTTGATTAGGAAACCTGCCTCAGCTGGACCAGGATAGACAAGTGCAGATTGTAGGGAGATCCAGAGACAGGCAATCAGCACATAGTTCAGAACCAGGCTCCGACGGACAGCAAGCAGAATATCAACTGAGAAGTGGCTCAGAGGCAAAGACCCGGAGCAGCAATGGGGAGGTCCTGGGTTCAATTCCACCCAGAGCCACCTGGGGCGCGACCACGCCTTGCTGTCCGTTTGGCACGGTAGCGACCGTGACAATGGGTGCTCAGGTAGGTATTGTACTGGTAGGATAAGAGAAGGTAAAAAGCCCTGTGTACCCTGTGTGGTGTGTCTCAAGCCCCATACACACTATCAGTTTTCCTGATGGTTTTCTCTTCAGGTTTACCAAAACCATCTAATATGAGGTCAAACCTTAAGCGTTTCAATTTGAATGCAATCAGGCAGGTCCTTGTACTACATGGTTTTGGTAAACCTGAAGAGAAAACCATCAGGAAAACTGATAGTGTGTATGGGGCTTAAGGTTGGGTCAGAGTCATCAAGTTAGACAAGCATCAGATATCTTTATTTCACCAAAAGATGCATTTTTGGTTATAACTCGCCAGTTTACAGTGATACACAAACATAGAAAATGAAACTAGAAAATGAAACTAAAGTGAAAAGGATTGTGCAAATAAAGCAATAAATAAATTAGATTACTTTACCATCCTTACAGTACAAAAGAATAAATTAATAAATAGTTTGCACTGTAATGTTTGCACTTTAATTGAGGATTGATTTTGATAGTAAAGTAATCCAATGATGTAATGCTTTATTTTGCACAAACCTTTGCGCTTTATATTTATGCACTTTAAGGTTTGTTATTGAATGTATAGTGTGTGGGCAACCATATATTGCATTTTTTTTGCACATTTTATTTTCATCAATTAGATTCATTTCTGTATGGGTAATTACATTTTTACACATTACTGTATTTTGCTTTATAAGATTACCTATTTAAATTGTTTTAGATAAGGGCTTAGCCCTAAACATTTTTTTTCTATAGTTCCAAATTAAAAAAGACAAACAATTGCAAGTGTGGTATTGAATATAATAAAGAAATACGCTGTACAATTTTCAAAAAACTTAACAAAATTTGGTTTAATTACTTTTCAAGGTTGTTTTAAATACTCATCATGCTGTTCATATACAAGTATATGACACAATGGCACAGAAAATCCATATAATTATGTTCTGTGTTTATATCATTTTCAGCGAGGTACGGTAACTTGTCCTATTCATGAGATGTTTCTTGTGCAGAATCTTTTAAATTTCTAGTCATAAAATTTCTATAAGTGCTTTTTATGGGGGTGTTTTAATAGATATGTCCTTGAAATCACTTACACGTGGGAAGCATTCAAACCACAAGAACTTGAGGAGTGTAAGAATTATTATACAATTACTCTGTTATTGTCGAATACCCTCAGAGACATTATAACATTCTAAGAAAATAGTAACATTGTTAAAATGCCACCTACTCTTTTATAAAAAATTAAAATAAGATGATATACAAAATACTTTTAAGATTTAAATCTTTATTAATTCAAGGTTATTGTCATATTGTTTGGGTTTAAATAAATATTTTAGCTTCTGCTAAATAACTTTTAAATTGATATTGTAAATTTTCATGTGCCAAGTGGGTTTAACTAAAAGCCTTGTGTAAATTTTAAGACTTCAATAATTATCTTTAACCACTTCCATACCAGACACTTACGCACCTTCCCGCCCAAGCCAATTTTCAGCTTTCAGCACTTTGAATGGCAATTGCGCGGTCATGCTACACTGTACCCAAACAAAATTGGCGTCCTTTTTCCCCCACAAATAGAGCTTTATTTTGGTGGTATTTGATCACCTCTGCGATTTTTTTTTTTTTGCGCAACAACTAAAAAAAAACTGAAAATGTTGAAAAAAAATTAAGTTTTTTTTTTTTCTGTTCATTTTTTTGTAAATACGTTTTTCTCTTTCAATTACGGGCACTGATATGGCGGCACTGATGGGCACCGATGAGATGGCACTGATGGACATCGATGAGGTAGTACTGACGGGCACAGATGAGGTGGCACTGATTGGCGGCTGGGTATGCGGCACTGATAGGCACTCATAGGCGACACTGATGGGCACTCATGGGCGGCACTGGGCACTCATAGGCGGCACAGATGGGCACTCATGGGCGGCACTTTTGGGTGGCACTGATGGATACTTATGGGTGGCACAGATGGGCACTGATAGGTGGGCACTGGGCATGGATGGGCACTGTGGGGTGGCATTGATGGACACTGTGGGGTGGCACTGATGGACACTGGGGTGGCACTGATGGACACTGTGGGGCAGCACTGATTTTCCCAGGTTGCCAGTCAGTGCCCATTTCTGGGCACTGATTGGCATCTTTTTTTTTTAATGCTTTTTTTTTGGTCCAGTGTGGTGATCCGAGGGGGGGCTGCGCTGATAAACAATCAGCGCGAACCCCCCCTGTCAGGAGAGCCGCCGATCGGCTCTCCTATACTCGCGTCTGTCAGACGCGAGTGAGGAAGAGCCATCAACGGCTCTTCCTGTTTACATCGTGATCAGCCATGATTGGACACGGCTGATCACGTGGTAAAGAGTCTCCGCCGGAGGCTCTTTACCGAGATCGGTGATGCAGGGTGTCAGACTGACACCCTGCATCACCGATCGCCGCGCTGCGCGCCCCCACGGGCGCGCGCGGCATGAAATTCTGCAGGACGTCCATGGACGTCCTGTCAGGATTTCAGAAACACTTCCCGGACGTAAATCGGCCATAGGCCGGGTGGGAAGTGGTTAAATTCAGTGCTGCTCATAATGAATGTTTTACATACATATCAGCTGAGTTCCTCATCAAAAAATAATTAATTTGGAAGAAGCTGAATGGAAGTTTTTCACAAATTAGCAAATTTCTTATTGTGGAATAAAAAATGAAATAAAAAAATTAACACATTTCTAATGGACCGTTTTCTTCAGACAAACCGGTCGTGTGTGGGCCCCATCGGTTTGTTTTAAATTTTTCCTATGGATAAAAAAAAAAACGATAGAAAAATGATTGTCTGTGTGGAAGTCCATCGGTCAAAAATCCACACATGCTCAGAATCAAATCGACGCATGCTCAGAAGCATTGAACTTAATTTTTCTCAGCACGTCGTAGTGTTTTACGTCACCGCGTCCAGACACAGTGGAATTTTTGACTGATGGTGTGTAGGCAAGTCTGATGAAAGTCAGCTTCATCGCATATCGGACGAAAAAATCCATCGGATTAGATTCCATCAGATATCCAATCATGTGTACAGGGCTTAACTGTATATGTGGTTTTCTTTTTGGAAAAGTCAATTTATTGCACAACTGAATATCAAAACGCAAACGAAATTTCAAGCGACATTATTCAAATCATTGAATGTACCAAGGATTTTTATACACATTTTTTTAGGAAGGTTTGTTTTTTAATCTACTAATAAATTGCCAGCTTCAGGTCAGGTCAGGTGGCTTTGAAAAAGAGGGTACACTTTTGAAACACATGACCAGGAATCCCGTCAGGAAAAAACTTCTGTTTTCCTGACGGGATTCCTGGCAAGCTTGCCTTGCCAAGCCCTGTGTACAGACGGCCACTCAAAAGAACCGCCGTTCTTTTGAATGGCAAGAACGCAGTGACGTCATCGAATATGACGAGCCGGCGTTCGTCATATTCGATGCCGTCGCCGCCATCTTGCTACACCCCACACTAACCTTGTATGCTACCGCACATGCGTCAAGGTCTTATCGAGCATGTGCGGGTTTACCTAGGACACTCAGGAAACACTCTGCAGGCAAACCAGACGAGAAAATAGAGAGCCAGGATTCCCGTCTGTTTTCCTGACGGGAAAACTGCTAGGGAGCATACACACGGCCAAGATTCCCGGGCCAAATGCTCTCCTGACAGTTTTCCTGCCGGGAAAACCGGTCGTGTGTACGAGGCTTTAGACAGAGATTACATTCTTTTGTACAGGTTTAGCAGTCGGATTTCTATACATGTTGGTTAGAAAGTGTTTCTACTTAAATTGATTTTATGCTATATACAATTACATTTACATTTTTTTAAAATATCCACAGATCCCTTTACAGTTTGCAGTCACAAAAACAACTGTCTGGATTCATTTTTTTTTTTTTTAAAGATATTTTTATTGATTTTTTGCAACACACAAAAGAAAAAAAATACTTTGGTTATTCATTGCATCATAATATTGCAAAAAAATACACTTGACTGGATAATAAACAGTGTTCACTTTACATGTCTCTTGCAGTTATATAAGCGGGGGTTCACCCTATAAAAAAATTCTAACACTACATCCAGCCCAGTTCTGCAAATAAAATTACACTGACCTTTTTTTTTTTTCGCCGTAGATAGCGAAGTGGGCGTTCCTATTGACAGACATGCCAATTGATTGACATGTTAAACGACGGCGCATACAGCGCGTCACGACTTCCCGAAAGAAGCTCGGGTCGGCTCGGCTCTATTCGGCGCCGGTGCGCAGGCACCGAATAGAGCCGAGCCAACTGCGGGATTCCCTACCCGGAAGCCGCGGTGAATTCTAAGGATAAACGCTATCTACGGCGAAAAAAAAAAAAAAGGTCAGTGTAATTTTATTTGCAAAACTGGGCTGGATGTAGTGTTAGAAATTTTTTATAGGGTGAACCCCCACTTTAAGCGTAAAAGTTACAAAGAATAATCAATATGCACTATACTGGTTACAGAGGGCCATATTCTTATAGATCTCCGGCGGCGTAACGTATGTCCTTTACGTTACTCCGCCGCAAGTTTAACTGGCAAGTGCCTGATTCCCAAACCACTTACCTGTAAACTTGCGGCGGCGTAGCGTAAAGTCCACCCGTGCAAGCACTCCTAATTCAAATGATCCTGGTAGGGGGCGTGGATCATTTAAATTAGGCGCGCTCCCGCGCCGATCGTAATGCGCATGCTCCATCGGGTAAATTACCAGACGTGCATTGCGCTAAATGACGTCTCACGGACGTCATTTGTTTTGACGGTAACGTAAATGGCGTCCAGCGCCAATCACGGACGACTTACGCAAACAACGTTAAATTTTCACATTTCCACGCGGGAACGACGGCCATACTTAACATTGAGTACGCCACCTAGGGGGCATGTTTATCTTTACGCCGCTTACGGAAACGACGTAAAATCACTACGACGGGCAAGCGTACGTTAGAGAATCGGCGTGACTAGTCATTTGCATATTCTACACTGACCGCAAAGGAAACGCCACCTAGCGGTCAGCGTAGATATTGCAGCCTAAGATACAACGGCGCTGGCCGTCGTATCTTAGGCATGTTTAAGTGTATCTCAGTTTGAGAATACACTTAAACATAGGACGGCCTTAGAATCGGACTTACGTCGGCGTATCTGCTGATACGCCGGCGTATCTGCTGATACGCCGGCGTAATTCTTTGAGAATATGGCCCAGAGTCACCAGGAGGGTGTATATGGTGTAGTTACATTGCATCAGTCTGGATTCATTTTTAAATGCTCCTAAACAATTTTAATAATTTCTGTTTCAGACTCATGTTCTGGTTTTAAACTTTTTTTAATTTAACAATGTTTAAATAAAATTATGAAATTAGTCAAATCAATTTGATTAGATTTTTTGCACCTCAAAACTCCCAATTTTGTTTCTTGGTACTCCTTTCAATATAATCAGATACATCTTTCCAGTTAGTTTCATCCTATGGTATTTGCACGTGAGCACAGTTTAAAAAAAAAAAAAATGTATTATTTTATTTTAACACAGTATAAAAAAAATTGTATCACTTTTATTGCTGTCACAAGGAAATCAAATTGTATAATGTTGTGTGGTTAGCACTTCATGTCACTGTATGAATGTCCCTAGATTTATTGTGGTTTGATGGTCATTGTAAAAAAAAGGGACAGCGCACCAATTTTTGTAATTAAATGCTAATCGTGTCTAACAGGAAGGAACAGTCTACATTACTTACCCAAACCCCTGCCCTAGCACTCTCCTCTTCTCCCCAAAGCTCTGGAGTGTGGGAAACCCTCTGCACTATCATGTACAATGCAGGGCTATTAACCCTGCATTGCGATTAGAGGAGGCAGGAGTGTGACCATGCCTTATGCTGGCCATACACTATACAATCTGATGGTAAAACAGAGTGCCCCCGATCCATGTCTTCTGGGGTCCCTTGGGGGCTGTCTCGGTCCTCCCCGCAATTAGTCACCACAGTCATGCGAGAGCTCGCATGGTGGTCACTAATTTCGGGCGCGCTCCCATGATACAGCGAGCGGCCATAGCCGCTCGCTTTATCACTCGGCCCTGCCCCTCGTCGCGCTGCGTCACTGGATGTGATTGACAGCAGCGCCAGCCAATGGCTGTGCTGCTCTCAATCCATTCACGCTAGCCAATCAGCGGCAAGGCTGAGCGGCGAAGAGAATAAGCAGAGAGCGTGACTGTCAGTCAGCGGCTCTTTGCTCTTCCCCTCCAGCGCTCACTGGGGTGATAGGCTCTGGAGGGGGAGGGACTGGCTGGCTCAGGCTCTGTGGATCCCTGAGATCCGGAGAAGCCTTGGGACGGATATGTTTATCCAAAACGCTTATTTTTATTTACTATCTCGTGATTTGCCAATTGTCTTGTTCTTTAATGCTGCACTTAGTCTGGCGCCCCTTAGTTCCTGCGGATGGCTGAGAGGCCGAGCCAGGTGTCGGTCAAGGCTTCTTCTGGGTGGATCCCGACCCTATGGTCGAGATCTTTTAAGAGCCTGGACTGGCTCTGTGATGTCAACCGACAACGGGTCACAAGATTTCAGAACTAACTGCACTACTGTGATCCATAGGAGATGTATAGACAAAAACCTTTGGCCATACTTCTCCTTTCATTTACAGCATTTTTTCACCTGCCTACAAGTAGTAGTAGATTTACCTGGTTGAATTTTAAAATGCAGAGATGTGTGGAATGGAAGCAACACAATCACACTGTCGAGTACACAGGACACAGGACATTGATGGTGAACCTTGGCCCTCCAGATGTTTTAAAACTACATTTCCAATGATGCTCTAGTACACCGCAGGGTGCATCATGGGAAATGTAGTTATAAAACATCTGGGGTGCCAAGGTTTGCCATCACTGATCTAGGATTTCATAAGGATGTCCATCTGAATAAACTGCATTGCAGAGACATGGGCCCGGCACATAGTTATGCCGGCGTAACGTATCAAATATACGATACGCCGACGTAGCGCAGAGCGGCGAGCACAGTATTCACAAAGCACTTGCTCCCAAATCTATGCTGGGTTCCCTCGGCGTAACTCGTAGTAAGTGGCAGTGGGCTGGGGCCATGCTAATGAGGCGTGACCCATTGTAAATGATGGGCCGAGCGCCATCAAGTTACGAATAACGAACGGCGCATGCGCCGGCTCATGGACGTATCCCAGTGCGCATGCTCAGAATCACGTCAGAACGAACGCCTAAGATACGTCGAATCACTGCCTACGACATGAACATAACCTACGCCCAGCCCTATTCACGTACTACTATGTAAATGACGTAAAAAAAAGACGGCTGTGTTCCCTGGTGCAGCCATTTGCATTGAGGCTGCTGACTTACACCTGCTATATGAGGCTTAAAGCGGGAGTTCACCCAATTCGTTTTTTTTTTCTCTTTTCCCCTTAGATTCCTGCTCGTTTTGTCTAGGGGAATCGGCTATTTGTTTTAAAATATGATCCGTACTTACCGTTTTCGAGATGCATCTTCTCCGTCGCTTCCGGGTATGGGCTGCGGGAGCGGGCGTTCCTTCTTGATTGACAGTCTTCCGAGAGGCTTCCGACGGTCACATCCATCGCGTCACTCGTAGCCGAAAGAAGCCGAACGTCGGTGCGGCTCTATACTGCGCCTGCGCACCGACGTTCGGCTTCTTTCGGAAAATCGTGACGCGATGGATGCGACCGTCGGAAGCCTCTCAATCAAGAAGGAACGCCCAGTCCCGCAGCCCATACCCGGAAGCGACGGAGAGGAAGCATCTCGTAAATGGTAAGTACAGGTCATATTTTAAAACAACTAGCCGATTCCCCTAGACAAAACGAGCATGAAGCTAAGGGGAAAAGGTGTTGGCTATGGGTGAACCTCCGCTTTAACTTTACGCCGGACGTACGACTTACGTAAACCGCCGGGCGCAAGTACGTTCGTGAATCGGCGTATCTCACTCATTTGCATATTTGAATCGTAAATCAATGGGAGCGCCCCTTGCGGCCAACGTAAATATGCGCCCACGATACGACGGCGTAGGAAACTTACATCGGTCGGATGAAGTCTAGTTTCAGGCATATCTTGCTTTCAGAGTCAGGCGCACAGATACGACGGTGCATATGTACACTTATGCGGCGTATCTCGAGATGCCTCTGCGTAAGTGCTACGTGAATCCGGGCCATGGTTCCTCTTTGCTCCATACTTATTAGCTCCAACAGAATGCATATGGTAGCCTTGTGATGGTTCACTTAATTTATCCAATTAAAATGTTATTGTTGGTTCATTTATTGCAGATCTTCAGAGGCTGATAGTTTGAAGGAGTTCATAGTAAATAGCATTACAGCTCTTTAGCGTTCTTTCACTTGAAACCTCTCCGCACTCCCAAATATTTGATTGCAGTATCTGGGTTCATAAAACTAATTCTGCGGTATTTAATTGACCATTTACAAAAAAAAAAAATGCATTTAATTAAGAATATGTCGATCTGTTTCAGCTGCCTGCTAGCGGGACACTGTTCAACTTGAATAATTCAAATTTGCTATTAAATATTCCCCTCGCTAGCCTTGCTTCATCATTAATCATGTAATCATTTGAATTACTTCTCTTTCATGGTCTGCCTGAGTTTTTTGTATTAGAAAAGTTGTTTTACCTCTCTACAGCAATACTTTAAAAGGTACTGGGGGAAAAAAATTTAACACATTTGGGGCAATTCAGTAAAGCGCCACTGAGAGTTTTCTTAGTGCCACGGCCCTTTAAAATGGTCTGTGCCAGATTAAAAAATCCCTACCGCCTGTTTGGGACTTTACCAACAGCAGATTTAGGTAGTTCTTAACCGCTTTCCGCCCAGTGCATGCAGATATACGTCTGCAGAATGGCACGGGCAGGCAAAAGGACGTATATATACATCCCCTTTAAGACGTGGGCATACCCGCGATCGTCTCACGGAGAGATAGAACGGGGAGATGTTAGTGTAAACACAACAGGCCACATCCACGTACCTTGGCGCATCTATACGTCCGGCGTAGCGTATCTCAGATACACTACGCCGCCGTAACTTATAGCGTATTTTCCGTATCCTCAAAGAATTTGCGCCGTAAGTTACCGCGGCGTAGTGTAACTGTGTCAGCGTAAGGGCGCGCAATTCAAATGGATGAGATGGGGGCGTGTTTTATGGTAATTCCTATTGACCCCACTTAATCAACGTTTTTTTTGAACGGCGCATGCGCCGTCCGTGGGGGTATCCCAGTGCGCATGCTCGAAATTAACCCGCAACAAGCCAATGCTTTCGACGTGAACGTAATTCTACGCAAAGCCCTATTCGTGAACGTTTTACGCAAACGACGTACACAACGGAAAATTTGACGCTGGCCCGATGTCCATACTTAACATTGCGTACGCCTCATAGAGCAGGGGTAACGTTACGCTGAAAAAAGCCTTAGGTAAATGACATAACAAAAAGCGCCGGGCGGACGTACGTTTGTGGATTGGCGTATCTAGCTAATTTGCATACTCGATGTGGAAATCGACGGAAGCGCCACCTAGCAGCCAGCGTAAATATGCACCTAAGATCCGACGACGTACTAAGACGTACGTCAGTCGGATCGAGCCCACATTCAGTCGTATCTTGTTTTGTGGATACAAAACAAAGATACGCCGGCGCATCTTAGAAATTACGCGGCGTATCAATAGATACGCCGGCGTAATTTCTTTGTGGATCTGGGCCAACATCTCCCCAATTGGCCTAGTGACACTGTCACTGATCGTGTTCCCTGTCATCGCAAGCCACGCCCCCTACAATAAGAATCACTCCCTAGGGAACACTTAACTCCTACAGCGCCACCTAGTGGTTAACCCCTTCACTGCCAGTGTAATTTTCACAGTAACAGTGCATTTCTAAAGCACTGGTCGCTGTAAAAATTACAATGGTCCCAAAAATGTGTCAAAAGTGTCCGATGTGTCCGCCATAATGTCGCAGTCACGATAAAAATCGCTGATCGCCGCCATTACCAGTATAAAAAAAAATATTCATAAAAATGACAAAAACTATCCCCTATTTTGAAGACGCTATAACTTTTTAGCAAACCAATCAATAAACGCTTATTGCGTTTTTTTTTTGTTTTTTTTTTACCAAAAACATGTAGAAGAATACGTATCGGCCTAAACTGAGGAATAAAAAATGTTTTATTATATATTTTTTGGGGGATATTTATTATAGCAAAAAGTAAAAAATATTGCATTTTTTTCAAAATTGTCGCTCTATTTTTGTTTATAGCACAAACAATAAAAACCACAGAGGTGATCAAATACCACCAAAAGAAAGCTCTATTTGTGGGTAAAAAAGGACGTCAATTTTGTTTGGGACCCACGTCGCACGGCCGCGCAATTGTCAGTTAAATCGACGCAGTGCTGAATCGCAAAAAGTGGTCTGTCACTTTGTCCATTCACTGAAAAGTGACAGGTTCTCTTGATACAACAATTTGTGCTTTTATCCACTGCTCCAATGTTCTCTTAGGAGCGCTAAGTTTAAATCCCCGAGTAAGCCTTGTGTCGGGTGAGTGTCCATATAAAAATTTCCAGCACTTATTCAGTGAACATGCTTCTGTAGCAGCACAGAGGTATTTTCCCTCTTTCTTTCTGAAATGATGTTCTCTCTGTTCTTCATTGTGAAGATCTGTGTGGAGACCAGCGAATCCCCCTCTGGGTATATTAGGTAGTGGAGATCATAGGACAGTAAGCAAGACTATAAGATGCAAACCTCAGAGCAGCACATGGGATTTCGTGCTGTATCTACTGTTTATATATACTTATCAGAAGGCTTTATTATTCACAAATCCCAGAATGGCTTCCTCTGATTCTGAAGAAATGATTCATTATTCATTCAGCAGTTCAATCCTCAATTTGATGACAGTCTGCTGCTGCATAGATGCCAACAGTCCCAGAGTTGCCGGGACAGTCCTGTATCTTGGACCTCAGTCCTGATAAAGCTTTGTCCCGGTGTAGTGTCACATTCCACTCCCTATCACAGATTGCTCCGGAAGTGACATTTTGTCGCCGCCATCTTGCTACACCCCACATTCCTGCACAGTAATAATAGAGTGTGAAGGGGGCAAGCGGACATCTTGTTACACCCTTTAGAGTTTTAGATTTCACTGTTATTTTCAACACAAAACAGAGCTTATATGCTTAACCGGTTAAGCCCCGGACCTTTAGGCAGCTAAATGCCCAAGCCAGGTTTTGCGATTCGGCACTGCGTCGCTTTAACAGACAATTGCACAGCAACGTGGCTCCCAAACAAAATTGGCGTCCTTTTTTCCCCACAAATAGAGCTTTCCTTTGGTGGTATTTGATCACCTCTGCTGTTTTTATTTTTTGCGCTATAAACAAAAATAGAGCGACAATTTTGAAAAAAAATCTATATTTTTTACTTTTTGCTATAATAAATATCCCCCAAAAACAGATCTAAAAAAAAAAATTTCCTCGGTTTAGGCCGATACGTATTCTTCTACATATTTTTGGTAAAAAAAAATTGCAATAAGCGTTTATCGATTGGTTTGCGCAAAATTTATAGCGTTTACAAAATAGGGGATATTTTTATTGCATTTTTAATAAAAAATTTTTACTACTAATGGCGGCGATCAGCGATTTTTTTCGTGACTGCGACATTATGGCGGACACTTCGGACAATTTTGACACATTTTTGGTGCCATTGTAATTTTCACAGCAAAAAATGCATTTAAATTGCATTGTTTATTGTGAAAATGACAGTTGCAGTTTGGGAGTTAACCACAGGGGGCGCTGAAGGAGTTAGGCTTCACCTAGTGTGTGTTTACAACTGTAGGGGGGTGTGGCTGTAGATCTGACGTCATCGATCGAGTCTCCCTATATAAGGGATCACTCGATCGATACGCCGCCACAGTGAAGCATGGGGAAGCCGTGTTTACATACGGCTCTCCCCGTTCTTCAGCTCTGGGGAGCGATCGCGAGGGGGCGGCTAGAAACGAATAGCCGCGCCTTCGTCCCGGATCGCTCCCCGCGGGTTTCCGACAGCCGCATGTACCAGGGGGGGGTCCCGATCGGACCCCCGACCCGCGGAAAGGCGGGGACGTACCTGTACGCCCATATGCCTGTACGTGCCATTGTGTGGACGTACATATACATGCGGCGGTCGGCAACCGGTTAAAGCGGGGGCTCCGCTGGTTTTCTTTTTTTTTTTTTTTTTGGAAGATTCAGGAGCTCTTACCTTTAGTAACGTGTCCAAATCGTCTAGCCGGCTGCATCGGTTTTGTCCCGCAAAGGATATTTTATAAAATGCAGCGATAGACGTTTCCATCTTGACTGTGGGCACTGTGAAGCCCACAGTCACGTGACCCACGGGATTACAGTACAGCGCGTCTCCAGTAAAGGCTCGTCACTCACTCCCAGGAGACAGCGCACTCGCTCGGGGAAAAGTTTACACGGCCATTCCCCGCAGTAAAAGGATGATTGACAGCTTACTAAATGCGGCATTACAAAGGTAAAGAATCGTCAAAAAAAAGGGAGTGTGCTTACACGATGGGTAGTTGTTAGATTGACACTAACTTGAAATATAGGGTGAACCTCTGCTTTAAATTCAGTATTTGGAAATCCGACAGACTGTTTAAATGTTAAATTTTAAAAGCAGCAGCAAACCTGCTGACCTTCCATGGTTGCTAATGTGAAAGAACAGCTCTGATTTTTCACATTTAACAAGTAAACAGTCCGTCGGATTTCAAAATACTGTATTTAAAGCGGATCTCCCACGCCAATTTTTTTTTTAATGGGCTATTTAAATGTGTAATAGCACTGCTGTGCTAAACTCACGGTTCCGGTGTCCGACCGCCGCTCCGCTGTAATTCCGTTCAGAATAAATACTTATATTCTTGGTTTCCTCCCGTCGCCATCTTAGCTTTGGGCGTTCGATTCCCACAAGCAGGCACTTCCTATTTGCAGTGGATGCTGTCCCAGCATCCACCGCTCAAACTCGCGCATGCGCAGTGGCAAAGGTGACCAGCGGCGTGAGCGTTTCTGTTGTATCTGTACTGTAATGGAGAAGTTTAAAACGCCCGCCCCTTCCTTTGTTTACATCCGCGTCACTTCCTGCAAAACGGAGTCGCGCGATGTTTGCTAACAGAGCGGAATATTATAATTAGGGAGCTCTGACACAGGCTCCCAGCAGACACAGCGCGGCACAGGAAACTGGAGAAAACCAGTCGAAAACCCGGGGGGGGGGGGGCGGGGCAGACCGGAAGCCTGGCTGATTAATAAGGTACACGAACACTAAATTAAATGAAAATAGCCGATTCCTCATTATTTAGGAGCAGTAGAAATATTGAGCTGCATTTGAATTAAGGGTGGAGATCCGCTTTAAGCATAGAAGCTCTGTTTTGTGTTGAAAATAACAGTGAAATCTAAAACTCTGGAGGGTGTAACAAGATGTCCGCTTGCCCCCTTAACACTCAATCATTACTGTGCAGGAGTGTGGGGTGTAGCAAGATGGCGGCGACGGAACGTCACTTCCGGAGCAATCTGTGATGGGGAGCAGAATGTGACAACCAATCAATAAACGCTTTTTGCGATTTTTTTTTTTACCAAAAATATGTAGAAGAGTACGTATTGGACTAAACGGTGGAAAAAATATGTTTTTTTATATATATTTTTGGGGATATTTATTATAAGAAAAAGTAAATAATATTGCATTTTTTTCAAAATTGTCGCTCTATTTTTGTTTATAGCGCAAACAAATAAAAACCGCAGAGGTGATCAAATATAACAAAAATAAAGCTCTATTTGTGGGAAAAAAAGGACTTCAATTTTGTTTGGGAGCCACGTCACACGACCGCGCAATTGTCAGTTAAAGCGACGCAGTGCTAAATCGCAAAAAGGGACCTGGTCCTTTAGCAACAAAATGGTCCGGGGCTTAAGTGGTTAAACCCCCTCACATGCTCGTTCTCTCCCCTGATGCAGTAGCTCTGAGCTCAGCATTTGAGAGCTCACTCCTGCGATGGTGCAGGTGGGCAGTGATGACTAGGCCATAATTAGCAAGGTCCTCGGAGTACTGTGATGGTGAAGGTGAGCAATGATGACAAGGCTAGGGTGACCAGACATCCCCGGTTTCCAGGGACAGTCCCCGGATTGAGTACATTGTCCCCGGTCAAAATCTGTCCCTTGTTCTGCCCCCGGATTCAGGGGCAGCGCCTATACCTATTGCTGACAGCCTAGCAAAGCAGGGATTGGTGGGCAAGCCGGGGGCATATATGGCGAAAAGTGAGTGGAGCAGTCAAATCAGAGCTCTGATGTTGGGGATGGGAGGGGCCGATATGCGGAGCCCTGCCCCCTTTGTCAAACAACCTGTGAATAATCATAATAAAATGTAAAATATGTACATCAATTGTACATTTTATTATGATCATATATATATATATAGGGTGTTTCACCACTATTTGCACATTGCAGCTCTGCAATATTTCTTACCTTTAGCAAAGAGTGTGACACCTTCACTATTATGTTCTAATACACGGGTTGATTGGCATCTCTGTTATTATTACTGTATGTAGGGGGTTTCACCATTATTTGACCATTGCAGCTCTGCAATTTCTCAAATATTTTTGCAGAGGGGGGGGTGACACAATCACAACTATATTGCAATACATTGGTTGATTTGCAGGGAATATTATTTTATAGGTTTTACCATTGCACTTAGTCCATTTGTAGAATTGTATAAAGGAAGTGTAGGGCTGGGCTGCATTTGTTAGCTTTTTTTATTGGTATAAGGAGGCCAGGACATACTGGTCACCATTGTACGCTATGAAGAAATCTCCACTTGCTGACCACGCCCACTTGCTGATCACACCCATTTTTTGGCCACACGCACAGGTAGCGCAACCCATTTTTTCCCTTCTTTCTCCTCCCCTCCACCTTCTCTTTTCCCTTCCCCCTCCTAACCCCTACCCCTCCCCTCCTCTTTGTTAGCACGGTAATATCCTATCCACCATTTTTTCTCTATCGTATCTTCTTAACATTTCCCCAAAAATTCTAAGAAGTATCTTTTTTTTTTTAATCTCATTGAGGAAATGTTATAAATTACGTATATCTCTGTCCTACACATGGGACTCTATTACATATATTTTGGGAATGCTCCCACCTTAAACCCATCTGGCACAACGCTAGTCTTTTGTTTGATCGAATTTCAGGTAGAAAGATCCCTATAACACCTCAAATGTGCCTTCTATTTGCCCCTATACAAGACATACCAATAGCAAGTTCCAGATTAATCCACACTCTTCTTAGCGCCATCCACTGGGCCATAGCTTTCAACTGGCGTTCAACCAATGTGCCATGGCCTCAAATTCTTAACCGTATGGAAAATATTAAACTATCGGAAAAAATACACCACACGCTATATGACACTATGCATATATACCAAAAAAAAATGGTCTTTGTGGGAAGCCTCGTTGCGGACGTAATATCCGATACAGGTATTCTACTTTAGCACATACACAAATTTTTCCCCCACAGATATCGTATGGATCTATAAATTAATTGTATGCATTTCTCATGTGATATATCTTTACTTGTATACAATGTATAATGTAAATGACTCTCTCACTTGTTCATTTTTTACCACTGGTAAATGCTTATACTATGACCTTATCCATCAATAAAAACGTTTGTAAACAAAAAATTACGTATATCTCATACTATCATTAACCTCTTGACCACTGGGCGCTTAAACCCCCTTCCTAACCAGATCAATTTTCAGCTTTCGGTGCTCTCACAATTTGAATGAAAATTACTCAGTCATACAACATTGTACCCGTCTGAAATTTTTATCCTTTTTTTTCACACAAATAGAGCTTCCTTTTGGTGGTATTTGATCACCTCTGCAGTTTTTATTTTTTACGCTATAAAAGAAAAAAGACTGAAAATTATGTAAAAATAAAAAAATAAAAATTCTAGTTTCTGTCATATTAGCAGGTTTTTTCTCACACACAGCATATGCATACCACAAAATACACCCCAAAACACATTCTGCTATTCCTCCCGAGTATGGCGATACCACATGTGTGAGACTTTTACACAGCGTGGCCACATACAGAGGCCCAACATGCAGGGAGCACCATCAGGCGTTCTGGAGCACCCAGGCCAATCCTGACATTCCTCTCCTACATGTAAAAATCATAATTTATTTGCTAAAAAATTACATAGAACCCCAAAACATTATATATGGTTTTTTTTTTCAAAGACCCTAGAGAATACAATGGCGGTTGTTGCAACTTTTTATATTGCAGAGTATTGCGCAGGGAGGGATGGCTGGATCTGTGACTGCAATTGTCACAGATCCAGCCCACAGTGCTGCTGCTGCCACCCGTTCCCCCTCCTCTCACACTGTACCGATCGGTAAAGAGAGGAGAGGGAGGAACTTGTTTACAAGTGATCGCTCCGTCATTTAACGGAGCGATCACGTGGTAAATGGGCGCTATCAGCGGCAATTTACCGCGATCCGTGATGCACCGGGTCTTCTAGACCCAGTGTAGTGTCACCGTTTGCTCCCTATCGCAGAATGCAGCCTAAGTCACGTGGCGTCAAACTGCGCATGCGCAATGCGTTCCAACACCAAATGCGATGCGTTCCAGGGGATTCACGACACTACCGTTCAGTGAACCCATCACAATTTGTGACGGAAGTGACGAGGAAGCATACACAGAGCGGGGGGGGGGGGGGGGGCGGAGAGAAAGACATACAGATGTGATGAGAACCATACAAAGAGCAGGGGGGGCGGAAAAAAAGAGACATGCAGATATAATGAGAACAATACACGGAGCGGGGGGAGAGATAAAGAGACATGCAGATACAGTATGGTTCTCATTACATCTGTATGTCTCTTTCTCAAACCGCCCCCCCCCCATCCCCCCCCCCACCGCTCTGTATGGTTCCTTGTCACTTCCGTGACAAATTGTGATGGTTCACTGAAGGGTAGTGTCGTAAATCCCCTGGAATGCATCGCATTTGCCGTTGGAACGCATTGCACATGCGCAGTTGGCCGCCACGTGACTTCCGCAGCATTCTGCGATAGGGAGCAGAATATGACACTGCACCGGCGCTCACGGATGATTCCAGGGGGCGCGCGAGTGAAGGATTCTGGGAGGACATCCCAGGGACGTCCTCCCAAAATAACCGGCAAGGGGTGGGGGGTTAATGGTACTGCAGCCCCCCCAAAAAAATTACCACTGGCTGCCACCGATAGTTACTATGATGGATCACTGAAAAAATCAGGAAGCATAATTAAAAATCCTCCGTCCTTTTCCATCTGCCTTATGTTCACAAAGAGAAGTAAACAAAATGCCCTATTGTACATAAACAGTCTTCTAGATCCAATGAACTGTATCTGTTGCCTGGCAACCAGGCAGTGACATTGACATGGAAAGCCCAGAACAGTGCGTACTGTAATCAGACTAGAATCCTCACTAGACATAATGGAACTTTTAAAATAACAGTTGTATCTTGCCCTTTTTAAAGCGAAACTAAACCGGTGGATTTAAAGCGGGATTTCTGGCATAACTTCATATATTTTTTTTGCAATCCAAAATGAATTACATTGAATATTCGTTAACATATGTTAACAAAAACACGATCGGTACATAAATCAGTGCAAACACGTATCTGATATCTTCTCAGCGATCTTGTGGCCGTTTCAATGATAGCTGTGGGCATGTGAAGCCCAGTTCATGTGTCTTCCTGGTTTCCCCAAAAGAGGTGCATGCTGGGTAACCTCCCCAATCCTCCTTTTCTCAGGTCCTCCGCTGGAGCTCCTAGCCCCTCCCTCCTGCCAAGTGCAAGCAAACAGCTTACTCTGGGGCACCCAAGCAAGCTCACTCCTGAGCCCCTGCTCTGTGTGGCCATTCACACACAGAGCTGTGGCTCAGCCCCACCCCCTCTATTTCCTCATTGGCTCACTGTCTGTGACTAACATTAATGGCTCCTGCTTTTATCTCAACCAATGAGGGGAGAGAGTCCCTGGAGTGCCGAGGCTCTCGTGCACATCACTGGATCACGATGGGGCTCAGGTAAATATTGGGTGGGCTGGGTGGGTTGCACACAGAAGGTTTTTTACCTTCATGCATAGAAGGTTAGAAATCTTGAGCCTTTAGAACCACTTTAAAGCTAAAGTTAAAGGGGTTGTAAAGCTTCGTGTTTTTTCACCTTAATGCATCCTATGCATTAAGGTGAAAAACACTTTGCACTGTCCGGCCCCCTGAGCCACCATTTTTACTTACCTGAGCCCCGAACTTCCGCGGGTGCGATCCCACGTCGTTCTCCCCACGGCTTCTCTGCTATTCATTGGATTGATAGCAGCACAGCCATTGGCTCCTGCTGCTGTCAATCAAATCCAAGGACACGCCCGCCGGGGGGCGGGGCCGGATCATACACTCAATAGCTATGTACGCCGACTGTGTGACACGGAAGCGCACCCACAAGGTAACCCCCTTGGGAGAGAGCTTCCACGAGGGGGTTATCTATTGCGGGGATTAGCCACGAGAGCTGCCGTGGGACCCCAGAAGAGGACGATTGGGGGCCACTCTGTACAAAACGAACTGCACAGTGGAGGTAAGTATGACATTTTTTTTTTTTTAACGTGAGCCCATAGTATCACTTTAAGGCATGCCAATTTTTAAAACTGTATTGGTGTAGCTTGGACCCATAGAAGTATGTATATACCATACCTGCGGGATCACACTGGAAGTTGGAAATCTCTAAAGTAGACACTGATACTGCACTGATTTCAGTTTGCTTCCGGGTCCGTAACACAGGAGGTTGCTCACTTGGCACGGGTGCCATTCAAGGAACACTTTGCATTTTTTCAATTAATGCAAAGCGTTCACTGACAGGATGAGGTGGAAGGGTGCCGTCATAATCTCCACCACATCCAATCAGAGAAAACTTTACATTCATTCAGAAAATGCAAAGTGTGCCAAGCAATTGACCTCCTGTGTTCACAATGACGCAGAGCAGCCACTGGAAATGGGACCCGGAAGCTAGTGGAGATTACTCGAGTAGTGAAGCCCAGAGGCGATTCAGTTTGCATGTGTTGCGCTATATAAGTTTCTCACTCACTCACTTCAGTGATTATCAGCTTCTAAAGCAGGGTTTCTCAACCAGGGTTCCTCCAGAGGTTGCTAGGGGTTCCTAGAGCAATTTCTGCCTCTTGGTTAAGTTTCCACTGATGCCAATGAAATTTTTAGCAATCTATAAAGGAGGTAATTCTTCCCAATAACCACAAGTGTAAAGAGCATTCTTCCCACTGACCATCACACTAATGTATTATGAGACCGGATTGTTAATAAAGGGTTCCTCTGTGTTTGAAAGGTTGAGAAAGGCTTTTTTAAAAGTGCGCATGCACGCGGGCACGGGAACGGTGATGTTGTAACCAAGCTCTGCACACCGCCGACTCTAATTAGCTATCATTACTATGGGAGGAACGGACGTCCATACACGATAGACTGCTGAAGACAGCATACCTGTCATGCAGCATCAGACTTTGGGACAATCGATAAGAGGCAAGTGGAGAAATCAACAAGGACAGACGCGGCCCCCCTCCCTGGGAAGACTCCTTCTCCCAAGATGGTGCCCGCTAAGCAGAACACGAGAGGCAATCGTAACAACACACAGCAAATGTTTCCTGCGACATCCGTGTCTGAACCTAGAGACCCCTTCTCTTCCCAGTCATCAGAGGATCATGAAGAGGTATCTCTATCCCTACCATCATCCCCAGAGGAATCGCTGAAATTGCATAAGCAAACGGATTCTTTAAACACTTCTGTTAGCAGAAATATGGCCGAGCTGACAGATGCTATGTTAAGCCAGACCTGCTCTACTACATATAACCCCTCTTCCTCTCCTCAATCTGTCCAATATGCAGTGGACACAACACTTTTAAATCGTTTTTCCACACTCTTACAACAGGAACTATCTAAAGCCTGCTCTATTATAACAAATGAAATAAAACATGACATTCAGAGCATTGGTCTTAGATCAGAAACAGTAGAAACGAAAATGGAAGAAATGGTTACCAAAGTTAACCAAAACACTAGAGCGGTGACAAACCTACATGAACTATTAGAAGAGAACTACATAAAAATAAAGACCTTGAGAATAGATCCCGTCGCTATAACGTGCGAGTTCGAGAATTACCAGAGTCTCATACAGACTTAGAGGGAGCTATTCATACCCTTATGAAAGAAATAATCCCTAATATTCCGTTGCATCAAATGGAAATCGATAGGGTCCATAGAGCCCTGACAGCACCTAGATCAGATGGTCTCCCTAGAGACATAATAGTTAAACCACATTATTACGAGATAAAAGAAAAATTGATGTCAGCCTCCAGAAATCACCAAAATTTGATGCTCTTTGGAAAACCGATCCAGCTATTTGCTGATCTAGCTCCTTTAACAGTACAAAAACGTTGCAACCTAAAACCATTGCTACAACAGCTACTAAATCGTCAAATAAAATATCGCTGGTCTTTCCCTTTCCGGCTTTCATTTACATACCAAGGCAATTCACACTATTTTACAAATTACCATGAAGGTGAAGATCTTTTGCTGAAGTTGGGCATACTATCAAAAGACTGGTCAACATCTACACAGCCCGCCCAATCAAGTCGCCCTTTATCCCCCATCTGGACTTCTCATCGCAATACTCGAGATAGAATAACCTCACCAAACACCTGAGATGAAACCGATCTTCCGACTTCTTAGACGAGAACGAAGCATTTTCTTTCATCACATCTTCATCCGAAATGTTTACGGAATCGCAACCTGATGAGGAATGCAAACTTTATAGTTTCAATGTACTGTTTTGTTGTTTTTTTTTCTCTCTTTTTCTTTTCTCTCGTTTATATTTTATTTCAATATACAGTCAAAATGTTACAAAATATATTACTGATATATGTTGTGTACACCTCTAGTTTGGCTGAACCTGGCTATATTATATGATTGGGAGTTTAGAAATCTTGACCCTCCGCAATAACCTTGATAACTCCAGGGGTGAGGAAATATTAGACATTTCGGTGATGTACATAACTGCTTTAATGATCAAGCAGTCCTGTACCTAACCTCCTGTTACCTTCTTAATATTTGATATTAGAGTTGGGATGGAATCGTAAGCCACTTTAGTGATCTTGCTCCTATCCTCCGATGGAGTCAACCTCACACTTCATTTTCAAGGATTATTACCTGGAAAGGGCTTCGGCCCACCAATTTAATTATTTGTTTACAAAATTGCACATTGTGCAAAGCTATAGGTACTACAATCCTTTTTTATTTTACTTTCTGACTTATTTTCCAGCTTTTCTGTTTATTTTTTTGTACTCTATCTCCGTGCTCCAATTCCATTCTACAAAATTTGATCATATATCAGAATCATCAGAATCTAGAATCTCTGCTCCAATATTTTGATAGATGTGCTCTGCCAAAACATGATGTCGATATCCTCTCAGTCTAAATACTCTATACTGACACTTAGGCCCGGATTCACAAAGGAGTTACGACGGCATATCTCCAGATACGCCTTCGTAACTCTGAGTGCGGGCCGTCGCAACTCTGCGCCTGATTCATAGAATCAGATACGCCTCACAGTTGCCTAGATACGAGCGGCGTAAGTCTCCTACGCCGTCGTATCTTGGGGTGCATATTTACGCTGACCGCTAGGTGGCGCTTTCCGTATATTTTGAATATGCTAATTAGCTAGATACGCCGATTCACGAACGTGCATGCGCCCGGCGTATCAAGATACGTCGTTTACGTAAGGCATACGCCGGCATAAATTTACCCCACATAAAGCAGGGGTAAGTCATGTTAGATATGGACGTCGGAAACTTACGAACAGCGTCGTATTTTACGTTGTTTTTCCGTTCGTTAAAAGCGTCAATTACGTCGGGTCGCGATTCATTAGCATACAACACGCCCACACCAGCCTACTTTGAATTGTGCGGGCTTACGCCGGCACAGTTACACTACGCCACCGTAACTTAGGGCGCAAGTTCTTTGTGAATACGGGACCTGCCTTACTAAGTTATCTCAGATACACTACGCCCGCCTAAAGATAGGCGCGTCTACGTGAATCTGGGCCATAATGTGCAAGGATTTAACTCTCCCCCGAAGAGAACGAAAGCTTTCCTTTATTATCATAAACAGAAAGCTGATGTTTTAATGCTACAGGAAACCCGTTTTTCAAAATGTTCTACCCCTAAATACCTTAGTGCTCATTACCCACAATTCTATTTATCATCGGGCGCTGAGAAAAAAGGTGGAGTGGCTTATGTTTTTCACGTAATATGCCATTTACTCCCACTTCCATAATAAAGGATAAAATAGGTAGATATATAATTGCGATAGGTCATATCAATGACCAGTTAGCTTTGTTCATATCATACTATGCTCCCAACTCTAATCAATTGGAATTATTTCATAATATGTTCACAAGATTACTTCCAGGTCAACTAATATTAGGAGGAGACAGCAATTTACCATTGGACCAAATGTTAGATAAATCATCTCCAAATAAATCCCAACTAAAACACATACCTAAAAGCAGTAATAAACTAGCACGATTGCTTCATATTAATAGTTTAATTGATGCCTGGCGAGAGGATAACCCTTCTGCCAGAGATTATACTCACTACTCACATGTCCATGCAGTGCCGATCCTGACCTCCCTGGGGCCCTAAGCAAAATGACATGTCACAAGTTGAAAGATGGGGGGCTGCCGACAGTGACATGTCACATTTAAGATTATGGTTGAGAAGCGAGGGGAGGGGGTGTTCTGTCGTCTGTCGGAAAGACATCTTACATCATTAAAAGTGAGAAGCGGGAGGGTGCTGGCTTCTTTGCTCCCATGCAGCCAGCGGGGTGAGGGGCCGAAAATGACTTCTGACTTCTCACCAGGCGGGGCCTCTAGTAATTTGGGGGGCCCTCTGCAGCTTTGCGGGGCCCTAAGCGGCTTGCATAGTGAGCCTATAGGGAGGATCGACCCTGTCACATATTCACAAATTGATCATATATTTATAAACTCTGCAATAATCCCTTACATGATTTCGACCAAGATTCTTACGACCCCATGGTTGGATCATAGCCCTGTTCTGATATCCCTCTCAAATTTATGTAAAAAACCCTACCCCTCCCCCTGGCGCCTCAATGCATCATTACTAAATGATCCAAACGTTTTAATGGAAATAGAAACAGAACGCCGCCTGTATCCTGTGACCACGTCCCCTTCGAGACGAAACGTAGGGAGGCAACATTCTGACGTCACCACGTTCAGTGATCAGACCCGAAAGATATGGGCTGCATGTGTGGGGAGCTGGCCGGCTTGCTTTTTATTGAAGATGCTTTATATCTACTGAATTGATGTAAGTGTACATCTGAAAAAGAATAATTGCGCTAAACCCAAATGTGCACTTGTATTAAACTTGTGAGCAAGTGCATGTGTAAACCATTGGATCTATATGATATATGATTCAATGGAATCAGGGGGCCGTGATTGCCTAACCTGCTAACAATGGTGTATATGAACCCAGTGATCATTAACACAAATAGTAATAAACCATAACTCCAAAGATTGTTGAAATGGAAAATAACAAGATTAGTGATATAAAGTCCATAAAGTCCAAAAATAATTTTTGGAAATAAGTAGTAAGTCCATATGACAAATGAAGACACCCGTGAAGATTCCAGAAATATTGTAATTTATGCACCAAACGTGAATCCTCCACCGATCATGCAGCTGCTTACCAGAAATCTGGGTCCTGCCGGACCACTATCAACATATCTCTCAACCAGAGATTTTGTAAGGCAGTAGTAACTCCTCCACTTGCACTAGAACCAATCCGTACTCAACGATGGCGTCCACACGTCACTCACTCCACCCGACGCGTTTCGTGACAAGATCACTTTGTCTCGGGGTACGAGTGGCGTGGGACGCCACCCCTTTTTATAGGAATACAATATTAATTATCAATCAAACAAATTCACTAACCAAGCCTTGCTCCGGGATTCTCACGCACGCCGGAAGTGTATTGATCTACATCCGGATCACCAAGTTCACCGGAAGTCATTACCTATAGGTTACCCATTGGCTCCGCCTAAGTGGGCGGACACTTACGGCGTATGCAATGTCCACCGCAGCGGGGCATGGTAGGAATACCCAAGGGGCGGGACTGTGATGTCACTGCTCAGAGTTTGATATAATAAAAACAGTACAGCTCGACACGCTGAATGGTAGAATATCGAATGCTGCACGTGATCGCAATATACGCGCCACTGAACAGCATCGAAATCACCACCCAGCCGAAGAACCACATATAAAAAACAAACTAAATTTAAATGGATGTTAGGTACTAGACTACCTCGTGACGTTGTAAACCAAACCTCACCATGAGTCATTCGCGCATGCGCCCATCCAATCACCTCCAAGTGATTGTGCTCCACACAGAGCGGCTCATAATGATGACTTAGCACAGAGGAGTACCTCCCATCCCTCTAGAACAATAACAGAATAGCCTCACAGCATAAAGTGTAAGGCTGTTGGCAATTGGATCTGGCAATGCTGGATATAACCTTAGCGCGTCGGTACATGTCCTTGAGCCAAAAAATACAACCCATATCTGATTGACGTGATATAAAGTGACTTAATTCAATCATGTTAAAATCCATATATGAACATAAACTTTAAATGAATTCATTAATGAAAATTAGATCATTTCTTATTGTGTAAGTGACCACACTAAATAAATATAAATAAAAATTATAAATTATTAATGAAAATTATGAAAAAAGTTTTTTTATAAAAATTAGATCAAATCTATTATATGTGTAACCATACTAACCAAATTGGTTATAAATAAATAATTATAAATTAATAGGTGAAAATGAATCTTATTCTATTATGTGGGAGACCACAATAAACAGAGTCCCATAGATTGGTACACGGTTAATAATTGGATCTCAGTGCATGCACACTTCGTCCCCAGTGGGGGGTGTTCAGGTAGTGAAACCAAAACTTAAAGGAATAAATAAATTAATTATGTAAATTGAAAGTAAACAGTTTATAATCGATCTAGGTCTTAGGCAAACTTGCACCAACACTTTCAAATCCATATCCAGCAGCACATCCAAGACTAGTTAATTGTCTCATCTGTATAGACAATCTGATTGTCTTCAAAAAATAAAAATTAAAAATTAAAAATTATTATAAACTGTAAATTAAGCATTATTTATAAAAGCATTAATGTCGGTGTCCACGTTGAGGCCATAGGGGAGGTATGTCCTCAATCTATGGATCCATGCCATTTCTGTTTTAGAGATTTCTCTAATTAGAGAACTTCCCCTCCAGTTCGGCTTATATTTGTCAATGCCCACAAACAAAGTTCCTTCGGGGTTTCTATGGTGAACCAAGTCGTAATGTCTTGAAACCGAATGGTTTGGAAAACCACTTCTTATTTTGGCTATATGCTCGTTCAGTCTAATTTTAAGTTCTCTTTTAGTCCTCCCCACGTACTGTAACCCACATGGGCATTGGAGCAAGTAAATCACCCCTTTACTAGAGCAGGTGATAAATGGTTTTACTTCATGGGTTCGTCCAGTACTGGTGGAGGAAAATTGAGAGATGTTGCGATCTTGGCATTTATTTAGGAGGCACACTTGGCAGTTTTTACACCTGTGGTAACCAGTGAGGTTTTGCCAAAAGACTCGTGTTTCTTTAGGAGGGTCCTGTACACTTGGGGCCACACTGGCTCCCAAGGATGAGGCTCCTCGGAATACCACGGATGGTCTCACTGGCAACACAGGTGCAAGCACAAGATCACTTTGTAGTATATGCCAGTGCTTCCTAATTAAATGTTTAACATTTCGATGTTGTACTGAAAAGGTAGTTATGAATGGCAGAGAAAAGGTATTCTTCTCTTGTTTGGTTTGAACCTTTAACAAGGATTCCCTGTTCATATCACGGGCAGATTGCACCGCCTGGTCCAATGTCAGGGGATCATAACCCTTCTCGAGGAACTTTTTTGATAGAACAGCAGCCTGAGTATCAAAAGCTTCAACGTCTGTACAATTGCGTCTGATCCTGGTATACTGTCCTTGGGGGACTGCCTTCAACCATGGACCATAATGGCAACTGTCCAAAGGAATGAACGAGTTCCTATCAGTCGGTTTAAAAAATGTACTGGTGACAAACTTGTCACCCACTATGCCAATGTTCAAATCCAAAAAATTTACCAGAGTCTGACTTGCAGAAAAGGTGAATCTAATGCCTCTAGTGTTGTTATTGAGGGAACTCATGAACAGATCTAAGTCATCTCTCTCTCCATCCCATAGGAGGAGGACATCGTCGATATACCTAACCCAAAGTATTACCTCAGGCTTTCGGCAATCATCGACGACGTCCTCCTCCCACTTGGCCATGAAGAGATTTGCCAGGCTGGGGGCATATTTGGCCCCCATGGCCACTCCTCGATCCTGGCGAAAAAAACAATTGTCGAACCAAAAATAGTTGTGACTCGCTGCAAATTGAAGCAGGGTCATGATGAACTCGATCTGTTCTGAGGCTAGAGTTGAGTCTCTGGTCAGATAAAATCTCACAGCCTCAAGGCCCAGATCATGGGGAATTATGGTGTAGAGGGATGTCACATCTGCTGTGACCATCCACACACCTTCCCTGGGGGATAGTCCCGCCAGCAGATTGATCACCTGCTTCGTGTCTCCAATAAAGGAGGGTATATTGCGCACCAGAGGCTGCAAATAAAAATCAATGTACTTGCCCACCCGGGACGTGATGAAATCAATCCCACTAACAATGGGACGTCCCGGGGGGCAAGTTTGATTCTTATGGATTTTCGGGAGATAGTATATTACCGGTGTGCGGGGAGCCACCGGCACCAGAAATAGACTCTCCTTTTTATTTAAAATCCCTTTCTGGAGGCCCTGGTCTACTATGACCTCCAGGTCGTGTTTATATTTGACGACTGGGTCACGGTTTAAAGGGGTGTAGGTGGCATCGTCGTCCACGATGCGATGCATCTCTGCAACATAATCGCATCTATCTAGGACGACGATGCCACCTCCCTTATCAGCCGGTCTGATGACAAGTGATTTGTTGGAACACAACGAATCTAGTCCTGTCTCAAGAGCTTTGTTCAATCTAGCCTTCTTAATCTTCATTTTATCCAAGTCCTTAAGTACAACGTCCCTGAAGACCCTAATGCTAGCAGGTAGGGTCCCGGGATTGAACAAAGAGGCATTGGACAAATTAGAATGCCTATATTCTGAAACACACTGAGGCCCTTCGTCAATAGGATTCGTTAAGAAATGTCTCTTAATACTCAATTTTCTAGAGAACTTATGAACATCCATAAAGGTTTGAAATTTGCTCAGATTTCTCGGAGGTGCAAACTTCAAACCCTTATCTAACAACTCTTTTTCGGAATCTGTGAGTGTTTGTTGGCTTAAGTTGTAAATGCCTACGCCTACACTCTTCTTCTCTTTGGATGCTTGGGCTCTCCTCCCCCCTCTGGTCCCTCTCTTGGTTCTATAGGCCATGCTGGGCCGTGATGGCTCCTGGGAAAACCCCAATTGTAGGGAGAGCGGGATGGAGGAGGCCCTTGTATGTTTTCTGGTCTAAAATTCCCATAGCCCCTATCCAGTGACCCAAAACCGGGTGGGGGAAAGAATCTTTCCCAGTTACTATATGGAGCATCCCTGGGTCCAAGCCCATAGGGCCCCATAGGATCTAATAGAGGGAAGAAACGATTCTGAGTTGGAATGTTGAAGTCATAGATACCATCTCTCCTGTTTTGAGGGTTAAATTCCCTTTGTGTGGAATTTCTAAACAGGTTTGTCTGATCTCGACCTACTGGAGAGTCAGTCCTGTAATGTTGAAATTGAGGCTCTGATCTATGACTTCTGGATTTCTGTCGACCTCTAATGGGAGTATTAGACTGGGCCGTATCTTTTTTAGAGTTTTTAGCCTTAACCCTAGGTTTCTGTTGAACTTGGGAAGATGTGGAAGTGCTAGGTTGGTCCACCTTGTTAGATGAAACCAATGTGCGCTGTGAGGGCACAGGGAGGGCACCAGAGATTTGTGGAGTTGTATCCATTGTCTCTCTGTCTTCCGCTTCTAAGGCAATTTTTTTTCTGACATTTGAATACTAACCTTGACTTATAGTCCTCTAAGTCGCGGTTGTATTTCTTTTTCTTCTTAACTTTTTGGTCTTTATCCTCTTTTTCGAGGTTTTTTTGGAGGTTGGCGGAGTAATCCTGATATTCCTCCTCCTTTTTGTGGGGAATCAATGATTCCTTAACCAACTTAATCTCGGAGTCTAACTTGATCAGTTTGTCTCTCTTCCTCTCCGCTAGAAAGCGCAAGAAGGAAGTGCCAGCATCATTGAAATATTTGGCCCAACCGATCAAATCAGACTCATCTGTCTGAGGACTGACCTCCCACCGTAGGCTCCTAGGAACCATCCCACTTTTGACATAAGTCTCCAAAAAAACTATGTCCCACTGGGTATGTATTTCTGCTGTCATGAGATTTTTCAATCTCATGAAGAGCCCACTTACTTCGGAAGTGGTGGGTATTGGGGTGGAATCAAACACCCCCGCTGTATTGACTACCCTATTTGAGCGGAAGTCAAAAATATCCATGGTGACCCTATAAAGATCACCAAACCAAGCTGCAATTGAAGGTATATACAGATAATAAAGGAAAATATTTTGAAACAACTGCGCTAAGGTAAGAGATTGGGATTAATAAGCAGCAATTAGGTTGTGTATAAACAAAGAAGTAACGAATGAAAAAGAATAATTGCGCTAAACCCAAATGTGCACTTGTATTAAACTTGTGAGCAAGTGCATGTGTAAACCATTGGATCTATATGATATATGATTCAATGGAATCAGGGGGCCGTGATTGCCTAACCTGCTAACAATGGTGTATATGAACCCAGTGATCATTAACACAAATAGTAATAAACCATAACTCCAAAGATTGTTGAAATGGAAAATAACAAGATTAGTGATATAAAGTCCATAAAGTCCAAAAATAATTTTTGGAAATAAGTAGTAAGTCCATATGACAAATGAAGACACCCGTGAAGATTCCAGAAATATTGTAATTTATGCACCAAACGTGAATCCTCCACCGATCATGCAGCTGCTTACCAGAAATCTGGGTCCTGCCGGACCACTATCAACATATCTCTCAACCAGAGATTTTGTAAGGCAGTAGTAACTCCTCCACTTGTACTAGAACCAATCCGTACTCAACGATGGATATAGAAGACAACAAGACAGAGCTCCACATGGCATAAAATCCGGGTGATTTATTTAAAACAGCAGTAAACATATGTACATACAACTCACATTTAAGTTGAATAAACCAGCATTTGGCCTGTAACGCCGGCCGGACGTATCCAGGAACAAAAAAAGGTCCACTCGTTTGGAGAAATGAAGGGGATGGCGTCCACACGTCACTCACTCCACCCGGGTGGAGGCCAAATGCTGGTTTATTCAACTTAAATGTGAGTTGTATGTACATATGTTTACTGCTGTTTTAAATAAATCACCCGGATTTTATGCCATGTGGAGCTCTGTCTTGTTGTCTTCTATATCCATCGTTGAGTACGGATTGGTTCTAGTGCAAGTGGAGGAGTTACTACTGCCTTACAAAATCTCTGGTTGAGAGATATGTTGATAGTGGTCCGGCAGGACCCAGATTTCTGGTAAGCAGCTGCATGATCGGTGGAGGATTCACGTTTGGTGCATAAATTACAATATTTCTGGAATCTTCACGGGTGTCTTCATTTGTCATATGGACTTACTACTTATTTCCAAAAATTATTTTTGGACTTTATGGACTTTATATCACTAATCTTGTTATTTTCCATTTCAACAATCTTTGGAGTTATGGTTTATTACTATTTGTGTTAATGATCACTGGGTTCATATACACCATTGTTAGCAGGTTAGGCAATCACGGCCCCCTGATTCCATTGAATCATATATCATATAGATCCAATGGTTTACACATGCACTTGCTCACAAGTTTAATACAAGTGCACATTTGGGTTTAGCGCAATTATTCTTTTTCATTCGTTACTTCTTTGTTTATACACAACCTAATTGCTGCTTATTAATCCCAATCTCTTACCTTAGCGCAGTTGTTTCCAAATATTTTCCTTTATTAAGTGTACATCTGTTTTTTACTATTGAATAAACCAAAGGATTTTATACTATGCAAGTTCCTTCTTCCTTCCCATCTAAATTCCTTGTTGGCATACTGACTGAAACTATCTACCATATGATTGTCCCGGGTTGGAGATACGTTTGAGGATACCATCTTGCACGCTGTTTTTGATCTCCTATAATTCAGAGATCATTCCCTTTTGGTAAGAGGCAGTGTTTGATCTTGGTGGAAGTGCTTCTCTCATCACTATTTCCTTGGATTGGTTTTGGAATTCTTATTTTCACTTGGGAGATTACTCTTATGAACATTGTTCCTACATATTAATCATTGTGGACTTTATAGCGATATGCTCCATACTTAATGTGCACTGTTTTTGCATTATTTTTTCACTCATTGACATGTTGATGTTCATGGGTTACTTAAAGTCACTACATTTATGGTTTGCACTTAGTTATGCTGGTCAGAGTATATCTTATTTAAATGTTATTTAAATTCCACCCGGCATTACAGCGGGAGGAAACGTCGCGTCAACATAAGAAGAAAAGAAAAAAGCAGAAGACTGCAAAGAAGAGCGGGCTGCACTGCCGCTAGTAATAGAGCTAAAAAGAAGATAGCGGCGGCCAGCCCCGAAGAAGGCACCGGAGAGCGAGCGGGAGAAGAACCGGGGAGCGCCGAGACGACAGCAGAGAGCGGAGAGGATGGAAGAAGACCCCCCGGAGAGTGGAGAAGATCCCCCCCGGAGAGCGGAGAAGACCCCCCAGAGCTGACTAATAAATTATTTTAAAACCATGTGTTGTGTGTTTATTTTATTGACATTTTTCTTCCAGGTGAATGGGTAGGGGTACGATGTACCACATATTCATTCACCTAGGGTGGGGGGCCGGTATCTGGGGGCCCCCTTATTTAAAGGGACTCCCAGATTCCAATAAGCCCCCCGACCGCAGACCCTGACAACCAACGGCCAGGGTTGTCGGGAAGAGGCCCTGTCCTTATCAACATGGGGACAGGGTACATTGGGGTGGGGGGGCCGCAGGGTGCCCCCCTGCCCCAGAGCACCCAACCCCCCCATGTTGAGGACATGCGGCCTGGTACGGCTCAGGAGGGGGGGCGCTCGCTCGTCCCCACTCCATTCCTGACCGGCCGGGAGGCGTGCTTGGATACGGGTCTGGTATGGATTGTGGGGGGACCCCCACGCCATTTTTTCAGTGTAGGGGGTTCTCCTTGCAATCCATACCAGACCTAAGGGCCTGGTATGCCCCTGGGGGGACCCCATGCCGGTTTTTTATTTAAAATTTGGCATGGAGTTCCCCCTCATGATTCATACCAAACGCCGCGGCTAGAATTGGCGGGAATCCAAATCGGATCCCTGTCGCTTCTATGACGGCTTTTTCCCCATCGCGACGAGCCAGCTCGGCGCTGGGTCCCGCGACGGGGCCCGTAGGTGGTCAATCTCGCCGAGAAAGGGAGCGAGATTGACACAATATCGCGGTCAACTACAGTATGGAAAAACAAAAGACAGAGAGTAAACTTTGCAACATTAACAAGAGGAAAAAAACACAGAGGATTAGCAGCACCGGATTAGATAATTAGATATTACAAGGCCACGATTATTGCAGGAATGGTAGAATGGGGGAATAAAGACAAAGAAAAAGAGAAAAAATGGGTTTGAATGGAAAAAACTATAAGTAAAACAGCACTTCACAAAAATGTATGGATACCACGAAAATATAGAGTGTTGGATGTAGACACACATGGACTAACACATTTTTTTTTCAAAGTATGGGATTTAATTTAAAGACAGAACAAATGGATTTATAATTCACCTTAAATTTCACTCACGGAAACTAACTTTTTTATCCCTGGGAAAGGGACTCAGTTGGGAAATAAAATGTGCCCCCATTAAAGGACATCATAGATCAGGGAAAGATAAAAACACTCTTGGAGATAAAAGGAAAAAACAGGTGGGATATCAATGAATGGGACTATATACAATTAAAACATCTGGTAAATTCAATACCCTCACCTATAAGAGATGAAAAGAAATTAACAGCACTAGAAAAATGATGCTCTCTACAAACTCCACTAAGGCATGTGATAAAGAGTATATTGAATCCTGACATAATTAGAGCTACAAGGAAGACCCTATTTTATAGAGAAATGGGAAAAATTATTTAATAAGAAATTTGATGACCAACAAGTTGAAAGAATAATAGCATCCGTACATAACACCGCAACCAACATGAATACAATTGAAATGAACTATAAGTGAATTTCGAGATGGCATAGGACACCCGAAGTGATCCATAAATATAATAAAGACAAAACCCCATTATGCTGGAGAGAATGTGGACAGATCGGAACAACTACACATATTTGGGCTGTCCTGTGTCTCACAGGCAGCTGTTTTTTCACTTCCCCTGTCTTCTGGATGTTTCAAGAACTATAGTGGGAGGGAGGGAAGCCAATACCTGGAAAGGGTGGTCCAGTAGGTGGTTGGGGAGTTCATAAACATTCAGAGGCCTGGCAACCGGGGAGCATAGTTCAGGGTCCAGCTATCTGGAAGAGACCCTTGTGTTGGGGGCTCTGCCCTTAGGGCAGAGAGAAAAAGGGGAGAGGACTCAGAAGTTTGGTGCAGCCATCAAGGTCCCAGCTAGGACTAGCTCTGGACCCTATCGGACAGAGAGATAGATTGAGTTAGTAGTTGGACCAAAAAGCCAGGAGATCTGGAGTGAAGAGGCTCCATTTTCTGGGACTAAGTACTTGGATTCAGCTACTTAAAGGAAGTGACTTCAGGGTGTTTCACACTGCAAGTCAGGGCTGGGTGCAGCCAGGAGTTGTGCAAAACAACCGGGAGTGCGTCATATTTCAGAGACTGTGCTTAGTACAGCCAGGAGCAGTGCAAGACAGCCAGGAATTGTACTACTACCAGTGGTGGCTAGTGCTAAACTTTTTGAGGGGGCAGTAAACAAACCCCCCCCAGGTCTGCACCCACCCCTCCACGCTCGCCCCACACTCACCCAGGGCTGGACTGGGACAAAAATGTGGCCCTGGACTTCATCCAGACTGGCCCACTTTGACAGGTCTCTCCCATGGCGGCCAGACAACTCCCGCACCCCCCTGGCCACCCAAGCCCCCTCTCCCCCTTCACTAGCCACTAACCGTTCGACTTTATTAGAGTAGAACGGCTGATACTGGTACTCTTATAGGCAGTACCAGTGGGGAAGTTAGACATTATTTTACCCGGGGCAAAGAATCAGTTTGGTGCCCCGCCTTATGGGACAACATTAGGCAGAAATGAGAAACTCCCAGGCCATAGCTGTTGAGTCAGCTGTCTGTTCCCTCCCCCCATGCTCCTCTGTCATCCCCCCTGCTCCTCTGTTCCTCCCCCTGCTTCTTTGTTCCCCCCAGGGGAGTGCTGTGGGCAGGGAGAGGAGGTGATCACTGCAGGAAGGGAGAGACAGAGGAGCGGAGGGGGGGCGGCGGTCGGCTGTCACTGAAGCTGGCCCACTGAGCCATCGGCCCACCGGGAAACTCCCTGTAGTCCCAATGGCCAGTCCATCCCTGCACTCACCCCTTCATGGCACAGTCCCTCTGCACCCCCCCCCCCTCACGGAACAGTCCCCCAGTACTCACCCCTCCACGGAACGGTCACTCCACACTCACCCCTAAACAGCATGGTTCCCCCGCACTCAGGCCGTGACTTTCTCGGCTTCTCCTCCTAGCCAACCCAATCCACCTCCTGTCCTGATTGGCCGGGAGAAGATGGAAGACAAAACCGAAAATGTATTCGCTATTATCACAAGTGGGTGGGTTCGGGGTGCAGTGCTCTGCGCCCCAAGCCCAACCTTTTCCAAGACAATTAGAGGCTCCGGCTCTAATCATGTGGCTTGAAAAAAATAAAATCTCTTATAAACGTAAGAGTCCAGCGCTCTGCATGCATCCCTGCATGCAAACTAGGGGGATGGCGATCCTGCTCCCCTAATAGACCACCTGCTCCTGACTACTACCACTTCTATTACTAACTAGGATAAAGCACATTGCAGCCTAAGTTGAGTGTGACAGTTTTCAATCTGTTCAGAAATAGCGCTCCTCAAGTCATACCATTTATACAGTTTGGGGGTATCCCATGCTCCCAGCCCCATCCAAGTTTATCATTACCCAAAAAAAACACCAAAAATAAAACCCCTAGACTGATTATTGAGCCTGGGGACATATGCCGAAAGTGCTGTTTGCCTGGTTGGGAGTGCTGCATAGGGGGAAATAGTATCAATTGCCAGCGGCTCCTTCAAGGGTAACGATACACATCCAACAGGAAGAGCGGAAACCCCTAATAATGGCTAAAGTAGGTGTACAGACCCAGGAATTTATATAGAGTTCTCTCACCAGAAGAAACCCAGAGGGATATAGGAAACTATCAGGGGGTTTAACTGACCAGTATCTATCAAAACTTGAAATACCAGTTTTGAGCAGCATGACCCTTTAAAGCGGGAGTTCACCCTAAAAAAAAAATGTAACCTTAGATTGATGCTCATTTTGTCTAGGGGAATCGGCTAGTTTTTTTAAAATCGAAGCTGTACTTACCGTTTTAGAGAGCGATCTTCTCCGCCGCTTCCGGGTATGGGTCTTCGGGACCGGGCGTTCCTATTTTGATTGACAGTCTTCCGACAGGCTTCCGACGGTCACATCCATCGCGTCACGAGTAGCCGAAAGAAGCCGAACGTCGGTGCGGCTCTATACGGCGCCTGCGCACCGACGTTCGGCTACTTTCGGAAAATCGTGACGCGATGGATGCGACCGTCGGAAGCCTGCCGGAAGACTGTCAATCAAAATAGGAATGCCCAGTCCCGCAACCCATACCCGGAAGCGGCGGAGAAGATCGCTCTCTAAAACGGTAAGTACAGCTTCGAATTTAAAAAAACTAGCCGATTCCCCTAGACAAAATGAGCATCAATCTAAGGTTAAAAATTGTCATTTCCGGGTGAACCTCCACTTTAAATGAGATTCCTAAAAGTGTCAGAAATGCTGCTACGGATTAATGCTGAAATGTATCCGATGCTCTTAACAAATCATTGCCATTTGGGTCTGCCGTAATGTCTCCTCCGAATGTCTCTCCTGTGCTTATTTTATTAGCGATCGCAATTTAGCTACTGCACCAGTAATTGTTAGCGCTGTAGCGGGATGAAATGTCCGCAGAGTGTGAATAATGAGTATTTGCCTTGCAAATGAATATACTTTCTCCTGAAAGTAGTCTTGAGTCAAAAGTTCACATCTGCCGGCTTCTGCTTTAGTCATTTTAATGGCGTCTGAATTCTCCTGTTCTCATAGGTTATGTTAAATCGCCACCTAGTGTTAGAGTGACCTACTACAACTTTCTGAAACTAGGCTTCAAAACATTTTCTCAAATGTCAAAGCAATGTAAAGTTAAGGGGGTATTAAACTGAAAAACAAAAATGTATTATATTAGGAGTAATTAGATGTGGTGGCTGCATTCATTTTAAGGCTTTTTTTTCCCCTTTCATGAGTTTGTTATTTTTCAACTTTCTTTAACAGACCAAGTTGTCCATCAAAAGTGACAGATAGAGGGTTGAGATAAACCATTTACCACTGACAGGGATGCGTACAATGGTCAGCTGTTATTTCATTATGTATGTAGTGCCCTCCTCTAGTTATGCCGCGTACACACGGCCGTTTTTTGTGATGAAAAAAAAACGACATTTTTAAAAACGTCATTTAAAATGACCGTGTGTGGGGAAAACGTTGTTTTATGTCTTCTGAAAAACGACAAAAAAAAAAATTTGAACATGCTTCAATTTTTTATGTCGTTTTTCAAAACGTCGTTTTTTGTGTCATAAGAAATGACCGTGTGTAGGTTAAAACAATGTTTTTAAACCCGCGCATGCTCAGAAGCAAGTTATGACGCGAGCTTAAATGGAACAGAGTGCCGCCATACGTGCTGAACGTAACCGCGCTTTGCTAGAGCATTTTGAAAAAACGATGGTGTGTAGGCAATGTCGTTTTTTAAAATGAAGTTTGAAAAACGTTGTTTTTTTTTCATGAGAAAAAATGACGTTTTTTTTTCATCACAAAAAACGACCGTGTGTACGCGGCATAAGGCTGCTAAGTCAATTTTGTTTTTGGCTCCATTGTAGTGGATGGAGCAGTAAGTGATTATCTAGGTCTGCTCAGGGTTTCCTGAGCTGAGAGTTTGATTACTCTCACCTGCCTCTGAAAAGAGTTCCCAGAGCATAGGGCCAGGAGTTTCAAATGATCAGTTAAATATTTATAATGCCCCTGCAGGTGGAGGTTGCTGGGGAAATAATAAATGTGCAGGAGGCCTGAATAGAGGTTTTTTTTCTCCCTCAAGGGGGGGTTCCAGTTCTCTTGGGGCTGCTGCTCCAGGAATTCAGCCACTTTATAAAATGTGTCAGATGGCCATGGGTTACGTCCAGGTGCATGCCACCTCATAGACTTACCTCTTCAAATAAGTTTACATTTTACTAAGCACCAGAAGCATAGCTATCAATGAACTTCTGGAGCTCTGACACTAGACCTTTTCTAGCAGCAAAGTTGTATGCAGCCCATCTGCCCACCCTACACCTCATCCTGTCCAATCACAAAGCATTTTGTTTTATATAAACATATTCACAAAGTACAAAGCCTTCTGTGAATGGACAGGGGGGGGGGGTGAGCAGAGCTGCTGTGTGTGAAAATGCAGTGTATTCCCTTTAAAGCTCCAGGAGTATAATGATACCTGTACTCCCAGCACTCGGTAAAGGTTGACCATACATTGTACAATTTTCCTTTAGACCAAAACCATATAATATGAGGTCAAACCTAAACTCTTTGGTGTGGAAACTTTATTAGATCTATTAAAGGCTTTATGAGTGTGCCTCTTATGGAGGCAAATGTGAAAATATTTACCAGGTGGTATCTTGTTCCTCTAAAATTGGCATCTATTTATCCCTCCTCCTCACCTCTGTGCTTTAGAGGATGCCATGGGGTGGGCTCTATGATACACACATGGTGGGAATGTCCAAGGATACGTGGATACTGGAACAAGGTATTCCATATTATTAGACGGGTCACGGGTTGTAATTTACATCAGTCCCCGGCGATTGCTTTGCTGAATGGATTCATGCCTCAGGTTCAAAAGGTTACCAGAAAACTGATATTATTTATCCTGACGGGTGCTAGAATTACTATAGCAGCTGCCTGGAAGAAACCATCGGTTTCTATACTAAGTATGAAAAGAAAAGTCACATGGATAATGGAACAAGAAAAAAGAATTGGCTCCATGATGGATAAACTTACCCAGTTCAATGAAATATGGGAGCCTTGGTTGAAATTTATGGGAATCTCATATACCTTGCAGATTTAGTATTAGCTTTCGCTTTGGACTGATGTGCACTTTTGACAGGTAGGCTCTTTGTCCTTCTTTTATCTCTTCTCCAACTCCTTTCTCTTTCTCTATCTTTCTTTCTTTTATTATGCTGTCTTTTTTTGTCTCTATTATTATTTCTCTTTCTCTCTTATTATTTTTTTTATTATATGAATAAGGAACAAGTTTTGCATACATATATTGTTCTTTTCCTTTATTTTGACAAGAATAATATATATTCTTTATTATTCTTCCCATATGTTACATTTTATTTTAAAATGGTTTGATTGAACCTAATTGTAATGGTTTCTTAAACCCTCTTAGGTATGTTATATGGAGGATGGTTTTGAAGTTGTCCTCTTGTTATCGGGTTATTCTTATTATCTATTAAAAGAGAGGGGGGATGATGGGGGTTATTCTGCCTCTTAGGGCACAGAGTGATCCCATTAGGGGTGTCGGGGGGTGGAGTTTACCCTAGGCATCTATCCTCCTTATAGATCTAAACAAACAATCTATTATATTTTTTTAAATTTCATGGGTCTGGATTGGATTATACGGATTATAGTATCTCTGGAGGTTGGGGAGGACAATTGGGTTGAATTTTGTTTTCTTCAATATATTTATTCTTTTTTGTTATTCACAATTTCTTTTACGTTTTAATGGTACTTTGTTTCAATGTGGAATGGAAGGGCAGGAAATGAACTAAATGTACCTTGTTGTTTTTGACTGTATGCCACAATGTAATAATTTTAATTGATGTTCATTACATTGTACTGATTTATTTTTTCTGAAAATAAACTTAAACTTGAATGAAAAAAAAAAACCTAAACTCTTTACATTTGTATGCAATCAGAAAGGCTCTTGCACTTTATAGGTGAATACAGGGCCGTCTTTAATATGGTTTGGGCCCTGGGCAAACATTTTTTTTGGGCCCCCCTCCAGCTTATTTTGGGCCTGGCTGGTTCACATGTATGTTTTGGCGGTCCTCATTTGTGCAGGCACAGCAGCCCATTGATTTGAATGGGCTGCCATGCCTTTGTTTCCTGCAGAAAAAGGGTGCATTCAGCATTTTAAAAATACAGTTGCCTTGAAATCCATTCTGCTTTTGCACCATGCTACTTACCTGCAGTTCTTGCACACACAAACGCACTGTGTTTTTAAAAGAGTGAACTAAACGTCTAAAAATGCAGCAAGTTTGACAGTGTGGGAACTGCAGATAAGTCACAGCAGACAGCAGAATGGACAGACAGTGCTGTATTTCAGTGCTTGATGGGCATAGGCGTGAGGCATGAGGCATGCGCTTTTCTTTGCAGGAAATGCAGGCATGGCGGCCCATTCAAATGAATGGGCTGCTGTGCCTGCGCAAATGTGGGCCGCCAAAACACATACATGTGAACCAGCCAGGCCCAAAATAAGCCCATCAAGCAGTTAAATACAGACAGTAATGCCATGTGCTCTGAGGCCTTACTCAGCCTGGACTGCAGGTCTGGTCTGTGATTTAAAGAGTTCCTCTACTTTACACATGGCATGGCATGGGGTCCCATGGTGCTAAAGCAGAATGGACAGACGGTGCTGTGACCCCATGCCATGCCATGTGTAAAATAAAGAAACTTTTTAAAACACTGACCAGACCTGCAGTGAATCATCAAGTATTATAAAGACTTTGGGCACACTCTACAGAAAACTTCTATTTACAATATAGATTAGCAAACAGTGACATACCTTGAGGAGCAGGACATGAAGAAGTCAGCCTCGGGAAGAGCAAACTGGAGATGTTATAAAATCACATTCTTTTTTTTTTTTTTTCTTTTTTTTTTTATAACCACTTCAGCTTTTACCAAATTCTAGAGACCAGCTCATGATTTGATGCTTCTTACGTCTCGGTTTGTGGTTTGCATCATGTGTGGTATATATTCTATGCATATTTTTTTTTTTTTTTTAATTTTTTTTTTTTTTTTTTTTTTATTCCACCTTTAAATTATTAGTGTTCTTAACAGTATGTGTAGCAGCCACCCGCTGGGGCTGTGAGGTCCTGGCCCCATTTCCTTAGCCCTCCACATCTCAGCTGGCCGTGGGGTCCTGGCCCCACTTCCTTAGCCCTCTACGTCCCAGCTAGACTGAACGGGGCACATTACCATATAGCCAACTTTAGGAATTATTTTCACCCCCCCCCCTCCCCCTCATGGCTCCCAGGAATCTCCTAACTTTTTCCCTCGAATACGAGAACAGTCTCGAGCGTTCATCAGAAAATAAAAAGTATATGGATCGCCTTAGGAAATGACCAAAGAAGGGATAGATATAGTTTCTACTATAAAACTACTAACATACGACTCGTTAGTAACGTACCCTGACACTCTCAGCATAGCTCCACGTTTTTTTATAATCCCTCCATTTTTCCCATTTCTCCCTATGTTCACCGATCGTCTCCAGGTGACTATCCTTTAACTCTTCCAACCTATGCGTTTCCTCCACTTCGTCTATCCAGTTCCAGACGTGTGGGCATTCCGTCTCCTGCCACTTTTTGGGTATAAGTTTCTTAGCAGCGTTTAAAAGGTGAGGAAGTAAAGACTGCTTGTATTTTTTTACCCCCTCTTGGCTGCAATGAAAGAGCACCACCCAGGGGTCTTTCTTTAATTCTTCGCCCGTAATAGTTTTAATTTGCCTCAGAATTATGTCCCAATAGGTTTGTATTTTTGGGCATAACCACCAAAGATGGGCCATTGTACCTCTTTCTGAGCAGCCCCGCCAACACTCTGCGGTCTGACCCGCTTTAAATTTGTTTGCTTTCTCCGGGGTGATATACCACCCTGAGATACACTTGTAATTTGTTTCGGCAGTTCGTATATCAATTGCAGATGAATGGGTTAGGTGCATAATCCTATTATAACTATTTGTCCCTCTTGTGATTCCTAACTCTCTTTCCCATTTATCTATGAAAGGTGCTTCACTCCGTGAACCTATCTTTACCAATATCCCATATAATTTAGTGATAGTGCCCTTTGAATTTTTAGATTTGCAAATCTTCTCAAGTGGAGTGAGCTCCGCCTCCGTCCGTAATGGGCGGGGGAGGTGCCGCACAAAGTGATGCAACTGGGAATAATGCCACCTATCCAGATTCCAAAAATCCGTTTTGGATCTCAAATCTTCATAGGACATTATCTCTCCATCTTTAATAATATCACCTAAGTGAACAGTGTCTACCTTAATCCAATTCCCTCCAATTTTATTTTCGCCTGGAGCAAAATAAGGGTTTTCTTTTAGGTTCATTAATGGGGAGTTAAATTTCCCTTCTAATTGTGTCAGTGTCCTGTCCCACATTCTTAAAGTGTTCCGTGTTATATCGTGTATTTTGTGATCTAGTGCTCTGTGTTGTGCGGGGATCCAGATAATATTTTTCAAATATTTACTTGTTAGTGCTTTCTCAATTTGCACCCACCTTTTATCAGTCCTATCCCGTGCCCATTCTACCGCGCGAGCTAAAACCGCCGCCTTGTAATAGCTTTTAATGTCCGGAACTGCCAGACCGCCGAGTGGCTTGCCCTGTTTTAGGGCGGAGAGGGATATTCTGTGCTTCTTATTTTTCCAGACATAATTTAGTAGCAAGGCATTAATGATTCTCAAAAATTGCTGAGGTAGAGCTATGGGGACTAATAAAAATTTATAAAGAATTTTTGGGACTACGACCATCTTCAGCATATTGATGCGTCCGATCCATGATATAGGTTTATTAACCGTTCTTTTTAATTCGCTCTTGATCTCATTTAGTAAGGGAACATAATTTATTTTATACATCTTCTGCTCTGTGTTGGCCAGTTTGATACCTAGGTACTTTAATTCTTTGGTCCAGGGGAATGCGCAGATCTCCTTGACACGACACACCTCCTTTTTGTTTAAATTAATATTCAAAATTTCCGATTTAGTTACATTGATTTTAAAATTTGAGATCGCGCCATATTGTTGCAAAACTTTAGAGAGCTTTGGGATAGAATTTGCCGGATTGGTTAGGTAAAACAAAATATCATCGGCAAAAGCCGATAATTTATGTTCCTCCCCTTCTACTCTGACTCCGTTAATGTCAGGGTCGTTACGTATGGTAGACAGCAGCGGTTCTAAAGATAGAATGAAGAGGAGGGGGGACAGGGGACAGCCTTGTCTTGTCCCATTTTTCATCTCAAACGGGTCAGATAGTGTACCATTAATTTTTATTTTTGCAGTGGGATGGTGATAAAGTGCTTTAATCCAACGGGACATCTTGTTTCCTATTCCCATGGCATTAAGAGTCTCCATCATGAGCCCCCAGTCTACCCTGTCAAAAGCTTTTTCAGCATCTACCGACAGGAATAGTCCTGGGGGCTCATTCTGCCTTATGGTCTGTAGCAGGAGAATTGCCCTTAGACTGTTGTCTTTACCCTCTCTGTTGGGCACAAAGCCTACCTGGTCGGGGTGTACTAAGGCGTGCATAACCCCTTTCAGGCGCCCCGCAAGAATTTTGGCAAAAAGCTTAATATCTGTATTTAACAGAGAGATAGGTCTGTATCCCGAACAGAGAGAGCTATCTTTCCCTTCTTTCAAAATTATTGCGACCACTGCCGCAATAGCTTCGCTGCTGGTTTCAAATTCAGACCCTAGCCCATTAAAATATTTGCACATCCTCGGTATCAAAATGTTTCTATATCTCTTATAATACAGGGAAGAAAACCCATCCGGCCCCGGGCTTTTTCCGCCCGTGGTGGTATTTAGAGCTATTTTTATTTCTTCTTCAGTTATGGGGCGGTCCATATTGGAACTTTCCATCTCCTCTAATCTAGGAAGTCCTGCCCTGTCAAGGAAATCTCGGGTCTTTCCCTCCCTCTCCCCTGCCTGCCACCCTGGATGTTTTAGTGTGTATAGTTCCTCATAATATTTTTTAAATGTTTCCGCAATTTCTCTGGTTGCGTTAACCATGGTCCCGTCTTTCCTTTTAATTTTTTCAATATAATTTCTAGCTTTCTTTTTTTGAGCCATTTTAGCTAGGAGCTTGCTTGGTTTGTTACCCCAAAGGTATCTCTCTTTGGAGATACATTTTAATTTATTTCTCGCTTCCTGTTCCATGATTTCCTTGAGAGCATCTCTTTTTATAATTAGATTATGATAAATCTCTTTAGATCCCTGCGCTTTGTGTTTGCATTCTAGGGACTCTATATCTTTAATCAGGGTGTTTGCTTTACTTTTCCTCTCTTTTTTTTTTTTTAACGCCCTCCGCAATTAGAATTCCTCTGATCTAAGCTTTGTGCGTCTCCCAAAGGGTTGCGCTAGTAATCCCTTCCGTGTCATTGATAAGAAAAAATTGTTTTAATTCCGCCTCCACCCTACTTGCCCCTCCTTCATCACGTATCAGGCTATCATCTAGGCGCCACAACGGCCGCTGTCTCTTTTGTATAGATAATTTAATTTTCATGGAGATTGGTGCGTGATCTGACACAGTCATAATACCTATGTCAGTCTCCGTAATAGAGTCCAGCAGCCTATGATCCGCCAGGATGTAGTCAATTCTGGAGTATGTTCCGTGGGGAGGAGAATAAAACGTGTAATCATGTTCATTTGGATGGAAAATCCGCCAGACATCGACTAGTTGGCAGTCATGAATCTTTCGTTTAATTCTTTGTAAATGCACATTTCTTGTCTCCTTCCCACGGAACGTGCTATCTTCTTTCGGATTGAAGACGAAATTCAAATCACCCATCAGGATTATATACCCCTCAGCGAAATCATTCAATTTCCCCAGAATTTTCCCTAAGTATTGGGTTTGGTGTACATTTGGGGCGTAGATATTTGCTAAGGTATAGACTATGTTATCAATCCTTACCCTAAGAAATATAAATCTCCCTTCTGGGTCTGTCATCCTTGCCTCAAGGGTGAACCCGAACCCCCTTGTAAACCCAATTGCCACGCCCCTAGCGCGTTTTGAGATGGAGTCCCCGTAAAACCAAGTGGGGTATGCAGGGGAAAAAAGCTTGATATTTGCGTCTATGGTTAAATGGGATTCCTGGATAAAGACAACGTCCGCTCTAAGTTGTTCAATCTCGGCAAGGACCTTTAGTCTTTTAACGACTGAATTTAATCCCTTTACATTATAAGATAAAAATTTTACTTCTGTCATTTTCTATAACTAGATCATTTCCTGCTGAACTTTCCATGAGATTCCGGGAGCCATTTTCCCTATTCCCTCCCTGTTTTGAAGATGGAAAATCCTTCTCCCCTTCCTAACCCACACACCCCCCTCTATCCCTCCCCCCTCCCCCCCCTGCCCAGGCCGATACATCGCCTCTGAACCGTAGGGATCCTTGGTGTCCCCTACCCGTCGGTTCTTATGGATGAGGTGGAGCACCTCTGCGCTCCTCCCGCCCTTTTTCCCCAGGTATTCCCGGGTACTTGATCTTATATGGGTGGGGTACAGATCTGCCCTCCCTATTCCCCTCTCCGGTCATCCCCCCCGCAGCACCAAATCGCATCCCTCGGGTCCGCCCCGGGGGCCATGCTGCTTTCCACTAGCTATTCGACCCATCCGGGTAAATCCACAGCAGGCATATCCAATTTGCGGCAGAACCCCGCCAGATCCTCGGGAAATATTAATTTTGCTGACACCCCTTCTTTGTGGGCTATCAAACAGGCCGGAAATCCCCATTGGTAATTTATGTTAAGTAATCGCATCTGTTCCAGTAAGGGCTTTTGATATCTTCTTCTGGCCAGGGTTTCCCAGGCCAAGTCCGTGAAAATCTGAATCTCCATCCCGGGATAGGATAACGGCGGCTTTCTTCTCAGTTTTCACCATATCTCCTCTTTATGTTCGAAATGTCTGAACCTGACAATAATATCCCTGTGCCAGTTTCCTCCTCCCTCCCTGATCTTCCCCACACGATGGACCCGTTCTAATTTGAGGGGACCTCCCGAGCCATTTTCGAGGAGGGGGAGGAACAAATCATTGAGAATTTTTCTCAGGTCTTCACCCTTCTCCTCCTTAATAGATCGTATTCTTAAATTTTGCCTTCTGTTGCGGTTCTCTTGATCTTCTAATCGGTATTGTAGCCACCTCTGGTTTTGTTTCAGAGTCAGATGTTGATTTTTTAATTCAATAAGGTCGAGGTCCTGCTTTTCTATCTTTTTCTCGGCTTCCTCCACTCGTTCCAACATGTGGAATAGGTCCGTTCTTAATGTGCTGATTTCTTCTCTTATTACGTTCTCCAACCTCTTTAACATAGTCTCCATTTCTCCCATGGTGGGGACATGGGAGTCCAGGCTAGTGTCATCCATTTGGCTGGCTACATGTTCAGATTCTGTTGAGATGTCAGCAATTGGGGTTGCCGCCCCCCCCACTCCCTTTTTATTAGTCCCAGTTTTTTCCACTTTTTTTATCGTGCCTGGACTCTTAGAGCTCCCATCCGGAGTCATATAGTGTCTGATCGTACTGGTAGAAGAGATCTCTTTAGGGATTTTCGGGGCAGCCCCCCTAGTTGACCTGTTCATATTATGTTTCTTTGTAGTTCTAATGCGTTTCCCCAGTTTGAACGAGAAGGGACAAGCCTCCCCCCCCTTTTTTTTCCTTTACCCCTTAATGGTAGTTTTTATAGCTTACTGAGGGGCTAGTTGGAAATATTAGGGGGATGTTGATTACATCTATTAATAGACTATAAGAACACAGCCCAAAAAAAAAAAAAAAAAAAAAGGGGGAGACGGAAAGGGAATTATTGCGCCGGATGTTCCGGAGAACCTCGAAGATTTGAAAGTTTTCAGTAAATTACCCAGGATATTAGGGTGTATACGTAAGAGGAGGAGGGTGATTCCACCCCCATTAGAGCCAAAGACCTTCTTGGGGGATCCTCCACAGTGAGGGACCCAGCAGTCTCCGAGCAGTGACGTACCGGGGGGGGCTGTATACGCCCTTTTTTTTTTTCCCTTTTCCCCTTTTCCTTTACCCCCTTGGGGTGTGCAAAGACCTCAAGAGAAAGTGGGGCTGCTGCACGCTATGCCCTGGTATTGATCTCTGCTCTCGGAATTCTAGATGCCCCCAGGGCAATCTATCACGCCCGGCCCACAATACAGGTCAGGTCTGAGGAGGGAAAGACCTCTCCGACGTTGCCACTAATGCTCTGGCCCAATCCCCCAGTGGTTTAATAGGCGACTGCAAAGGTAGGTATAGTGTCTCTTAAGTGACTAGTATTTATCCAACTAGCCCTCGGGGGCTATTTCAACTGTGTGTGTGGTCTCAGCACTTAAGGTCCGTATATGCCTTTGCTCCTGTTGCAATTTAACTTTCCCTTTTTGTTGTTTTTTAGTAAGTAGCCGGACTATTATTTACGGAGATAGGTACAGTGACTCTGGGGTATCTGATATTTTTCAACTTATCCCCCTTAGTCAGTGATAGTGTCCATGTCCACAACAAACAGAGCTAATTACTTGTAGACCATACGTGCTTTAACTCTTAGGGTATATATAAGCAAGCAAGAAATCACTATAACACTTGAAATGTTATGAATAAAGTGGGTGGGCTCCACTTTCTTACCCTGTCCTCGCTGTTAGGGCTAAGTCTCACAGTCCACACATTACTGCCATACAGTCTTTTGAGAATGAGAAAAGGGTTAATATTACCTATTTGCCGATCTTCTAATTAAAGAGACAAAAAAGAAAATTTCTCTTCCATCTGGTGCCGAGATGTCTCAGAATCTCTCCGAGCAAGGAGGGGGGGCGGGCAGCTGACAGCTGACAAGTGAGTCACGGAAGGAAGGAAACCTCCCTGACATTCCTCCATGCAATTTCATCTGCCGTCGGGGGGATGCGGGGGGGGCGGAGGATAGGAGACTCCCGGAGAGCGGCGGGGGCTGATGTGATCTGCGGGGTGGACGGGCTAGCCGCTCGGTGGACACCCTCCCTGCAACGCGTCCGCCGTCGCTGGAGCACCGCCGGGTCTAGCTCCCTCCATCCCTCGCCGCCGTAGCCGGATCAGATCAGTAGCGCTGGCTGCTCCTCCCTCCGACGTGCGTGCTTCACGTGCACCACGTCATCCCAGCTCCTCCATGCTCAAGTGTCTCCATCGCGTCTTTGACTTTACCCGAATCAATCTGATAAAATCACATTCTAATTCACTTTTATATACAAGCAGCACCCAGTGGCAGGAAGGGAGAAGTGCACGTCTAAAGGGAAGCCAGGGGTGCTGTCATACGACGGACCGTTCGGGTCCGCCTGTCAGTTTTGACGGCGGACCTGAACGGCCGCTCCATACATCCCTATGGAGCGTCGGATGTCAGCGGAGACATGTCCGCTGACATCCGACCCTATCCAATCCGCTAAAAACAGACGTATGGGGGGGCACGTCTCCATCCGTCCATGCGGATCGGATCGGATCGGGTAAGATCTGATGAAAACGGTCATGCTGTCCGTTTCCATCAGATCGCTCCATAGGAGACAGCGGTGCCCGACAAGCCCCTCCTCGCTCAGTGCGCAGAGAGGAGCTTGTCATCCGTTGGCTCAGCGGAGATCTGCGGACTGATCTCCCGCTGAGCTGGTGGGAGCAGGCGGACTCCGTCGGAACGGAGTCCGCCTCGTGTGAATGGGGCCTAAAGAGTAACTCCACTTTTGTTGAGCAATAAACATCCCCCTATGGGTGAGCTATGTACACTGCAAAGATTTGACCAAACACTGTAGCAGAGTCCTACCTGTTTCTGCTCATTAGAAATAGCTTTTCATTTCAACAGAATGTTTGCAGACTGATTCTGAATGGGAGGGTCCGGTTCATTATAATCATCTGATACATGCTTGGTGGTGTTCTGAAGAGAAAAGCTGCAGTGTTGGCATTCCTGTAAACTAATTTAGCCCATTGGGGAGTATCTCACTAAATCTGAACTTTCTATTGCAGAGGATGCCTAAAATCTGGCATCTTAGCACAGATTTCTGGACAAATCTGTGAGCCAATCACACAAACATATACAGCAGCTGCCGATTGAACATTAAACATTTACAATAAATTACAAGTCTACAAATTATTACCATTAAAGGATTAGTAAAGGTAAAAGATGTTTTGCCTAAATAGCTTCCTTTACCTTAGTGCAGTCCTCCTTTACTTACCTCATCCTTCGATTTTGCTTTTAAATGTCCTTATTTCTTCTGAGAAATCCTCACTTCCTGTTCTTCTGTCTGTAACTACACACAGTAATGCAAGGCTTTCTCCCTCCTTTCTCTATCTGCAACCTAGAGAGTGTCCTGACTCTCCTGCTTGCCCCCTCCCCCTCAAGGTAGGGGGCGAGCACGACACTCCACACCAGGGAGAAAGCCTTGCATTACTGTGTGGAGTTACATACAGAAGAACAGGAAGTGAGGAGTGTATGGTGGTGGGTAGTATGTACAGGAGAGGAGTGCGGAGTGCATGGAGGTGGGTAATATGTACAGGAGAGGAGTGTGGAGTGTATGGCAGGAGGTAATATCTACAGGAGAGGAGTGCGGAGTGTATGACGGGGGTAGTTAGTGGAGAAAGGAGGAAGAGGAGTGCAATACCACCTCCTGATAGTCTGTCAGCCACTGCTATTCCACCCCGGTGGTGGGGCACTCTGGAGGAAGTAAAGGGGCACTCTGGAGGCACTAAGGGGGTACCCTGGAGGTTGTAAGGGGGATGTAAGGGGGCACTCTGGCGGTACTAACTTAGTCAGAGCCCCCTTAATCCTCCAGGGTGCCCCCTTACTGCCTCCTTACATCCTCTGGAGTGCGCCTTACAATCTCTTCCAGAGTGCCCCTTACATCCCCCTCCAGAGTGCCCCCTTAGTACTACTGTACTAAGCGGCACTCTGGAGAAAGTAAGGGGAGGAAGTAAAGGAGCACTCTGGAAGCACACAGATAGTACCCCCAGAGTGCCCCCGCAGAGAGTGGGATGGCTAGAGGGACAGTGGGATGGACAGAGGGACCGTGGGATGGACAGGGGGACCGTGGGATGGACAGGGGGACCGTGGGATGGACAGGGGGATAGTGGGATGGCTAGAGGGGCAGTGAGATGGCTAGAGGGACAGTGGGGTGGCTAGAGGGACAGTGGTGCTCCGTGATGGACTGTACACATACCTCTCTCCTGCTGTCCCGTTCTGTAAACTGTGGATTGCTTGCACACTTCCTCCCTCTACTCTGACTGGCTGCTCCTTCTGCCGGGCTCCTGCAAGAAGCGCTGCATTGACAGGGACGAGGGGGTCCGGGTGGCTGATGCTTTGCTCTGCATGCAGAGCAGAGAGGAACTGAGGGAGCCGGAATTAGGGGGCGGAGCTGAGGTGGATCGAGCATCAGCATTCGGCAAGTGTCATTGGTTGCTGGGACACTAGTTCCTGCTGTGAAAAAAGTGCAGGGACGCCGTTCCCACGCGTTCCCAAGGGACTTGAGCCCTGGTGGTGTGCATTTATATTCAGCCCCCCTGAGTCAATACATTGTAGAACCCCCTTTTACTGTTTTAATGGAGAGTGTCTGTGAACAGCAATTTTCAAGTCTTGCCACAGATTCTCAATTGGATTTAGGTCTGGACTTTGGGCCGTTCTAACACATGAATATGCTTTGATCTAAACCAGGGGTCTCCAAACGTTCTAAACAAAGGGCCAGATTAATGTCCTCCAGACTTTAAGGGGGCCGGACTGTGTCCATCAGGAGTACAAAATCCCCCATTATTGGTGTCATTGGACCCCATTATTGGTGTCTTGGACCCCATTATTGGTGTCACTGGGAGGAATTCTGCCCCATCATTGGTGTCACTGGGAGGAATTCTGCCCCATCATTGCTGTCATTGGGAGGAATTCTGCCCCATCATTGCTGTCATTGGGAGGAATTTTGCCCCATCATTGGTGTCATTGGGAGGCATTCTGCCCCATCATTGGGAGGCATTCTGCCCCATCATTGGTGTCATTGGGAGGCATTCTGCCCCATCATTGGTGTCATTGGTAGGCATTCTGCCCCATCATTGGTGTCATTGGTAGGCATTCTGCCCCATCATTGGTGTCATTGGGACGAATTCTGCCCCATCATGAATTCTGCCCCATCATTGGGACGAATTCTGCCCCATCATTGGGACGAATTCTGCCCCATCATTGGGACGAATTCTGCCCCATCATTGGGACGAATTCTGCCCCATCACGAATTCTGCCCCATCACGAATTCTGCCCCATCACTGGGAGGAATTCTGCCCCATCATTGGTGCCAATAAATAAAAAAGCACCCCAAGGGCCGGATAAAATCAAGCAAAGGGCCACATCTGGCCCCCGGGCCACAGTTTGGAGATCACTGATCTAAACCATTCCATTGTAGCTCTGGCTGTATGTTTAGGGTCGTTGTCCTTCTCGAAGGTGAACCTCCGCCCCAGTCTTTGCAGACTCTAACAGGTTTTCTTCTAAGATTTCCCTGTATTTGACTCCATCCATCTTCCAATCAACTCTGACCAGCTTCCCTGTCCCTGCTGAAGAAAAGCATCCCCACAACATCATTCTGCCACCACCATGTTTCACGGTGGGGATGGTGTGTTCAGGGTGATGTTCAGTGTTGGTTTTCCGCTACACAGAACATTTTGCTTTTAGCCAAAAAAATTAATTTTGGTCTCATCTTACCAGAGCACCTTCTTCCACATGTTTGCTGTGTTCACCACATGGTTCACTAACACACCTCTAAGGGCTTCACAGAACAGTAATTATACTGAGAATAAATTACACTCCCTTTACTAATTAGGTGACTTCTAAAGGCAATTGGTTCCACTATATTTTAATTAGGGGTATCAGAGTAAAGGGGGTTGAATATAAATTTACTCCACACTTTTCAGATATTTACTGTATTTGTAAATACATTTGAAAGCCAGTTATAATTTTGAAATGAATTCTTCTGTAATTTAAAACTTGAGAAAATCCACCACCAAAAGTGAAGACGCCATAAGGAATGCAGGCTTACCAGATGGCAAGCAAAGATGGCTTGCGGCTGTAAAGCCCAGCCCGGGCCTTTAGTCATGGACTGCAGCACACACCAGTGGAATATATCAATGGATCCTCAAAAGACACAGATGTCACCAGATGGATGGGATACCCAAAAAATAATGGGAAAATACTGTAGAACAAAGTGTAAAATTTAATGAGATAAAACACTTACAAGAGATCAATCACATAGAAGCATAAAATAAAGCCGGCCGGCTTAAACGAACGCCCGTCCGTGGGGCACAGACGACGTCATTTGTGTGACGAAGCGCGCGTCGGGAGAGGAGACGTGCTGACGTTATTGCGTGACAGTCCGAATGGACGGGTGTTCGTTTAAGCCGAGCCGTCTTTATTTTATACTTCTATGTGATCGATCTCTTGTAAGTGTTTTATCTCATTAAATTTTACACTTTGTTTTACAGTATTTCACTATTGTGAGCCCCATTATTTTTTGGGTATCCCATCCATCTGGTGACATCTGTGCCTTTGAGGATCCATTGATATATTCCACTGGTGTGTGCTGCAGTACATGACTAAAGGCCCGGGCTGGGGTTTACAGCCGCAAGCCATCTTTGCTTGCCATCTGGTAAGCCTGCATTCCTTATGGCGTCTTCACTTTTGGTGGTGGATTTTCTCAAGTTTTGAATTAAAGAAGAATTCATTTCAATTGTGTTTTTTCTTTAGACTTCATTGAACTCATGATTTTACACAGCTGTTATTGCTTCATTTGTATTTTTTTTCACTTGCTATAGTTCATATAGTTTTTTTCAATTTATTATAGCGCAACTACATTTTTTCTATTGTCTATTTGGTGTGTATATCACTTTTTAGTTGCAGCTTCATATTGGTCTTCACTTAGCGCGGTAATTTTTCACATATTCAGTTATAATTTTCCTTCCACTTTACAATTATGTCTCATGCCGCGTACACACGGTCATTTTATGTGATGAAAAAAAATGACGTTTTTAAAAACGTCACTTTAATTGACCGTGTGTGGGGGAAAACGTTGTTTTATGTCTTCTAAAAAAAGACCAAAAAAAATTGAAGCATGCTTCAATTTTATGTGTCGTTTTTCAAAACGTCAACTTTTACTTCACAGAAATTGACTGTGTGTAGCAAAAACGTCGTTTAAAACGTCGTTTTTTCATCCGCGCATGCCCAGAAGCTACTTATGAAGCAAGCTTCAATGGAAAAACGTGGTGGAACGTAACCTCGCTTTGCTAGAACATTGTGAGAAAAACGATGGTGTGTAGGCAACTTCATCTTTGAAAATTGAAGTTTCAAAAACGTAATTTTTTACTTCACAGAAAATGTCGTTTTTTTTCATCACATAAAGTGACGGGGCATCACTTTGTGTTAAGCTATCACACAAAATCACAATAAAATACATTTACGTTTTTGGTTGTTATATGACAAAATGTGGGAAATTTCAAGGGGTATGAATACTTTTTCAATGCACCCTGTGTGTGTGAATATATATACAAATGCACTTCTGGAAGAATGGTCAAACATTCCCATAGACAAAATCCTAAACCTTGTGGACAGCCTTCCCAGAAGGGTTGAAGCTGTTATAGCTGCAAAGGGTGGGCCAACTCAATATTGAACCCTGCGGACTAAAGCCTCATAGACGCGATCCAATTGTTGGCAGGGGATATTCTGTTGACAGACTGTTGTCCTAAAATCTGACTGTGAGGCCTCGTACACACGACCAAACATGTCTGCTGAAACTGGTCTGCGGACCAGTTTCAGCAGACATGTTCGGTCGTGTGTACGGCCGACCGGACCGGATTCCCGGCCGAGCGGACAGGTTTCCAGCGGACCAATGTTTCATAGCATGCTAAGAAACATGTCCGCTGGAAGCCTGTCCGTCGGACATGTTCGGTCGTCTGTACGACTCACCGGACATGTCCGCTCGGCCGAAAGCCCTCGCATGCGTCAAAGTGATTCGACGCATGCGTGGAAGCATTGACCTTCCAGGGTCGCGCACGTCGCCACGTCGACGGCGCGGCCACGTCACCGCGTTCGCTGTCCACGGGAAATTTGGTCTGATGGTGTGTACAGCCATCAGACCAAAATCCGCCAGCGGACATGTCCGATGAAAACGGTCCGCGGACCGTTTTCATCGGACATGTCCCGTCGTGTGTACGAGGCCTTAGTAGGCTCCTTTTGAGAATTGTTGCCCAATTTTCTGCCAACGTCTGATTTTCATATAGTCAGTACAAAAATCCGTCACAAATCCGTCATTGCTCACCAAACACGAATTTAGCAGAAGGGGCTCAAAGGGTTTCGCTCAAAAGCTGAAATTCCTTGTAGTACGTTTGTGTTTGTTGCACGAAAATTGTGTACCGTTAGTATGCAAGACAAGATCCAGGCACACGCCCTTAGGACAAAAATCTGATGCTCCTTTGGCCAACAATCGGATCGTGTGTACGAGGCTTAACACTAAAAGGCAGATTTTTTTTTAAAATAACAAACATGTTATACTTACCTCCACTGTGCAGCTTGTTTTGCACAGAGTGTCCCCGAATCCGGTCTTCTGGGGTCCCTCGGCGGCTGTCTCGGCTCCTCCTCGCAAAAGCTTTCCACCTTCATGCGAGCGAGCATTGTGGAAAGCTTTTGCGGGCGCGCTCCCATGATACAGCCGCGGGCATAGCCGCTGACTGTATCACTCGGCCCCGCTCCCGTTCTTCACTGTGGTGCACAGCTTCCCCGTTCTTCACTTTGGCTCCGTCATCAATCGTGTGATCCCTTTTATAGGGAAACACAATCAATGACGTCACACCTACAGCCACACCCCCCTACAGTTAGAAACACAAATTAGGTCACACATAACCACAAGGGGGCGCTGAAGGGGTTAACTCCCAAACTGCAATTGTCATTTTCACAGTAAACAATGCATTTTGAATGCATTTTTTGCTGTGAAAATGACAATGGTCCCAAAAATGTATCAAAATTGTCCGAAGTGTCCGCCATAATGTCGCAGTCACGAAAAAAAATCGCTGATTGCCGCCATTAGTAGTAAAAAAATAAATAATAAAAATGCAGTAAAACTATCCCCTATTTTGTAAACGCTATAAATTTTGCGCAAACCAACCGATAAACGCTTATTGTGTTTTTTTTAGCAAAAGTAGGTAGAAGAATACGTATCGGCCTAAACTGAGGAAACTATTTTTTTTTTATATATATTTTTGGGGGATATTTATTATAGCAAAAAGTAAAAAATATTGTTTTTTTTTCAAAATTGTCGCTCTATTTTTGTTTATAGCGCAGAAAATAAAAACCGCAGATGTGATCAAATACCACCAAAAGAAAGCTCTATTTGTGGGGAAAATAGGACGCCAATTTTGTTTGAGAGCCATGTCGCACGACCGCGCAATTGTTAAAGCGACGCAGTGCCGAATCGCAAAAACTGTCCGGGTCCTTTAGCTGCCTAAAGGTCCGGGTCTTAAGTGGTTAAGACTGGGATGCCATTAAAGTTTATTTTGTTTCCCCACAAAAGTGGAGATACAATTTAAACTCTGGTGTATGCAAAAAAAAAGCTCTCACGCACCTTGATTACTGTAATGCCTGTAAAGAGGACCTGTCACTTCTGTACTACCCAAAGCAAGGAAAAGTACGGTACGCTGGGCATCATTTCTTTAAAATGATATAACTTTTTCTCTTTGTAAAACTTTGTGTCCTTTGAGGCCGGGTACACACGGACAAACATGTATGGTGAAAGCGGTCCGTCGGACCGTTTTCACCATACATGTCTGCCAGAGGGCTTCTGTACGATGGTTGTACACACCATCGTACAGAAGTCCGCGCGTAAACAATACGCGGGGCGTGTCCGCGGTGTCGCCGCGTCGATGACGCGGTGTCGCCGCGACAATGACGCGGCGACGTGCGCGGCCCGCCTTTAAAATGCTTCCACGCATGCGTCGAAGTCATTCGACGCATGCGAGGGACGGCGGGCGCCTGGACATGTACGGTAGGTCTGTACTGACGACCGTACATGTCCGAGCGGGCTGAATTCCAGCGGGCTGTTTTAAAACAAGTCCAGGAATATTTGTCTGCTGGGAAAAGGCCCGGCGGGCAAATGTTTGCTGGAATTCGGCCCGCTCGCGCCCACACACGACCAAACATGTCTGCTGAAACTGGCCTGCGGGCCAGTTTCAGCAGACATGTTTGCTCGTGAGTATGGGGCCTTAATGTTAACTCGTTTGAACATCAGAACTATTTTTAGCCCCCTCTCTGGGTTACAGATGGTTGTCCTTTGCCCTAATGGATAGAAAAAAAAGCAATCTTATTAAGTTACTTAGTAGGGAGGCACAAGAGAGCCGCATGCCAACTCCTGCCATGATATTAAAATCCTTTTATCTGCTCTTCAGAATGAACAGTAAATGGTTTCCATTAACACTCTGGGGAGTTACTTCTTTTCATTATGTCGTTTAACTCGCAATATCTGATTAAAGCAAAAGTCCAATTTTCATTATCAATAAGCTGCCTGTGGAAGTCGCGTCTTTCTATCTTTTATTCAAAGGAAGCCTGTACTGGGGAAATATGGGGGCGGCCATTGTTGACCTCATTCTAGAATACTAGTGACTCATAGAGAGTTAGTATTCCAGATCCACATAATGACTCAGAATGCAGTGAAGCCACTGGATCCACATGACAGCCTACATCACCTAAATAAAGATCCGTAATGTCATCTCCTTTTCACCTTTTCTATAAGATTCTTTTTAACCACTTGCCGCCCTCCAATGACAAATTGACATCGGCAAAGTGGTTGTAGAATCCTGACTGGACGTCATAGGACGTCCTCAGGATTCTGAGCCGCTGCGCGCCCCCGGGGGCGCGCATTGCGGCGATCGTTGTTGCAGGGTGTCAGTCTGACACCCCGCAACACCGATCTCGGTAAAGAGTCTCTCACGGAGACTCTTTACCACGTGATCAGCCGTGTCCAACCACGGCTGATAACGATGTAAACAGGAAGAGCCGTTGATGGCTCTTCCTCACTCGGATTGCCACACTGGACCACCAGGGAAGCCCACCCTGGACCAGGGAAGGACAAAAAAAAAAAGGGCAAAAAAAAAAGTCTGGGGGAAAAAAAAACATAAAAAAAAAAAAAGATGCCAATCAGTGCCCACAAATGGGCACTGACTGGCAACATTGGTAAATCAGTGCCACCCCACAGTGTCCATCAGTGCCACCCCACAGTGTCCATCAGTGCCACCCCACAGTGCCCATCAATGCCCAGTGCCCACCTATCAGTGCCCATCTGTGCCACCCATAAGTGCCGCCCATGAGTGCCCATCTGTGCCGCCTATGAGTGCCCAGTGCCGCCCATGAGTGCCCATCAGTGCCGCCCATGAGTGCCCATCAGTGCTGCCCATGAGTGCCCATCAATGCCGCCTATGAGTGCCCATCAGTGCCGCATACCAGCGCCGCCAATCAGTGCCACCTCATCTGTGCCCGTCAGTACTACCTCATTGATGTCCATCAGTGCCATCTCATCGGTGCCCATCAGTGCCGCCATATCAGTGCCCGTAATTGAAAGAGAAAACGTACTTATTTACAAAAAAATTAACAGAAAAAAATAAAAACGTAATTTTTTTTCAAAATTGTCAGTCTTTTTTTAGTTGTTGCGCAAAAAAAAAAATCGCAGAGGTGATCAAATACCACCAAAAGAAAGCTCTATTTGTGGGGAAAAAAGGAAGCCAATTTTGTTTGGGTACAGTGTAGCATGTCCGCGCAATTGCCATTCAAAGTGCCACAGTGCTGAAAGCTGAAAATTGGCTTGGGCGGGAAGGTGCGTAAGTGCCTGGTATGGAAGTGGTTAAAGTGGTTGTAAATCCTTCCATATACCCAGCGAAGTGACTGGCCTCGGGTGATACACAGATTTAAAAACAAATCCTCCTACATAAGTTGTACTTGTTTATCTACAGTCGTTTCTTCTTTACAGCCTTATAAAGCACACATTTTTCACAGCATTTGCTCGGCTATAGAAGTCAGGGGGCACTGCACAGCATAATGCAAAGAGCCGAGTGTAATCTGAGACCTGAGTGGAGGGAAAGGACCATCCTCCCTACACAGTCTCATAGGGAAACACTCAAATGCACAGTTAAGGCTGTCAATCACCTGCTGTGTGCTGGAGGGGGGGGGGGTATTATTTGAGATTGGCTGGTGTCAGCATAGACCAGTGATGTCAAACCTTGGCACCCCAGATGTTTTGGAACTACATATCCCATGCTGCTCCTGCACTCTGCAGTGTAGTTGAGCATCATGGGAAATGTAGTTCCAAAACATCTGGAGTGCCAAGGTTTGCCATCACTGGCATAGACTGTCAGAATGTCAGAAGTGACTCACACAGATATCAGAGGAATGATACAGCAGACAGAAATCACTTGGGGCTTTGGATTGAGGCAAGTGCACACTATAGAGGAATATGCTTTGTTCATTTTTTCGATTCAGAGGTTTAGGACTGGTTTACACCAGATGCGGTGGGACTGCCTTGGGCTTGTGTGTTTGGCTCACTGATTTTCCCAGAAGTCTGCACTAAAATACCAGCCAAACTTTGGGCATCCCCTGCAACATAAATTTCATTTTTGGTGAGATACTCCCAAAGGGAAATCACGTCGAAAGGGATGCAGATCCTGCCACTTTGCTCATTAGAGCCCTGCAGGTGCAGCAGCTGATTGATAATTGTAAAACCACTCCTATAGAGATTCACTGTGTACATGGAAACAGGCAAACAAACAACTATTTCTTCAACAAAAGGTAGGAATCTGCAGTTTGTTATAATTTCTGCAACAAAAGTGGAGTTACTCTTTAAATATATTCCTCTAGAGACATAAGAAAACAAACTATATTTTGAGTACCAAGTGTATTTAAAAACCTGGATATAAAAAACAAAATAGATGAGCTATCTCTTTAAATATAAAATACTTACAGCTACCCAAAATATCAATAACCGACAAAAAAACAAGTGAATAAATTACATGTGTAGCTCACTGTTCCATTTAGCTGATGATGGAACCGCCCACACGGTTATGCTGGGAGTCATAGAAGCCTGTGTAAAATCCTCTTCTCATGCTGGTTGTGCTGCAGCTCTGCAGGAGACTTAATTTAACCACTTCCATACAGGGCACTTACGCACCTTCCTGCCCAAGCCAATTTTCAGCTTTCAGCACTGTCGCACTTTGAATGGAAATTGCGCGGTCATGCTACACTGTACCCAAACAAAATTGGCGTCCTTTTTTCCCCACAAGTAGAGCTTTCTTTTGGTGGTATTTGATCACCTCTGCGATTTTTTTTTTGCGCAACAACTAAAAAAAGACAAAAAATTTGAAAAAAATAATGTTTTTATTTTTTTCTGTAATTTTTTTGTAAATAAGTACGTTTTCTCTTTCAATTACGGGCACTGATATGGCGGCACTGATGGGCACAGATGAGATGGCACTGATGGACATCAATGAGGTAGTACTGACGGGCACAGATGAGGTGGCACTGATTGGCGGCGCTGGTATGCGGCACTGATGGGCACTCATAGGTGGAACTGATGGGCACACATAAGCGGCACTGATGGGCACTCATGGGCGGCACTGATGGGCACTCATGGGCGGCACTGATGGGCACTCATGGGCGGCACTGATGGGCACTCATGGGCGGCACTGGGCACTCATAGGCGGCACAGATGGGCACTCATGGGCGGCACTTATGGGTGGCACAGATGGGCACTGTGGGGTGGCACAGATGGGCACTGTGGGGTGGCACTGATGGACACTGTGGGGTGGCACTGATGGACACTGTGGGGCGGCACTGATGGACACTGTGGGGCGGTACTGATGGACACTGTGGGGCGGCACTGTTTTACTTATGTTGCCAGTCAGTGCCCATTTGTGGGCACTGATTGGCATCTTTTTTTTTTCAGCCTTTTTTTCCCCCTTTTTTTGTTGCCCTTCCCTGGTGGTCCAGGGTGGGCTTCCCTGGTGGTCCATGTGGCGATCTGAGGGGGGGCTGCGCTGATAAACAATCAGCGTGAACCCCCCTGTCAGGAGAGCCGCTGATCGGCTCTCCTCTACTCGCTTCTGTCAGACGTGAGTGAGGAAGAGCCATCAACGGCTCTTCCTGTTTACATCGTGATCAGCCGTGGTTGGACACGGCTAATCACGTGGTAAAGAGTCTCCGTGAGAGACTCTTTACCGAGATCGGTGTTGCGGGGTGTCAGACTGACACCCTGCAACAACGATCGCCGCGATGCGCGCCCCCGGGGGCGCGCAGCGGCTCAGAATCCTGAGGACGTCCTATGACGTCCAGTCAGGATTCTACAACCACTTTGCCGCCGTCAATATGTCATTGGCGGGCGGCAAGTGGTTAATCTTAGCCAAAAGGCAGAGAAGCAATTGGTGTTATAAAATTACATAGTTACATAGTTAGTCAGGTTGAAAAAAGACACAAGTCCATCCAGTTCAACCACAAAAAAATAAACAAACAAAATAAAAAACACAGTACAATCCCATACACCCAACTCCATACCCACAGTTGATCCAGAGGAAGGCAAAAAAAAAACAGCAGAGCATGATCCAATTTGCTACAGCAGGGGAAAAAATTCCTTCCTGATCCCCCGAGAGACAATCGGATTTACCCTGGATCAACTTTACCTACAAATCTTAGTACTCAGTTATATTCTGTACATTTAGGAAAGAATCCAGGCCTTTCTTAAAGCGGGAGTTCACCCGAAAAAAAATGCTTTAACATTAGATTGAGGCTATTTAAAGGGGGACAGAAACGGGTATTTTTTTTAAAATCGATGCCGTACTTACCGTTTTCGAGATAGATGTTCTCCTGCCGTATATCTGTGACAGGTGTCATGTGTTCTAAAATCTTTGCGGGGTCCCATTCTAGGTGCGGCATCCACCTTCAGGGTGCGCGCATCCATGGACCCCGCTAGCGCGGCCCGCCAAGCCAGAATCGCAGGCTACACAAACCTTCATTAGGAGGTAAAAGAGGACCCCAGTGACTTACTGTGTTCCCGGGTTCTATTGAGAGGATCCCAGGCTGGGTGCCGTTCGATTGGGGGGTCGGCTTGAGGAGGACCCGGAGGCAGGTTGTCCAACAGGGCTTGAACGAACCAATCAGGGATCTGGTGACCGGAATGCTGACAGGTACGCTTTGCTATCACCCGGTGACTTATGCTAAAAATCCACTGGGAGGATTCGCTGTGTTCATCCATTTAGCTCACTTAAAGTAATAGGCCTGTGGCAGAGGCCCTAGAGCCAGGTCTGTGAGAGAGATCTGTTCCTCCCAGCAAATCCTAAGTGACACCTCGGCTGCCAGGCTTGTGAGAGGGGTCTGTCCGGGGGCACTTCACCCACTCCAACTAGAGTGGCGACAAGTTATAATTTGACACTCTATTGAGCAAGGAATGCTCAATTAAAGTGGAGTTCCACCCATAAATATAACATTACATCAGTAGTTTTAAAAAAATGTCATTAGTCCTTTACAAATTTTTAATTTTTTTTTAGATGCCTTCAAAGTGTTGTTGCTAGGCAGAATAGTTAATCTTCCCACTTCCTGCACCTAGGTGCTTAATGCTTCCTAACCTACACCGCACAGACTCCTGGGAATGTAGTGGGTGTAACTTTCCAGGAGTCTGTGCATTCCCCAGTCTCAAAGAATCATGTGACTTGGACAGCACAGGTGCTGAAACCTGATCTGACACTGCTTGTGCAGCACTGAGCATGTGCGAGATCTGCAAGGCTGAAATCCAGGAAGTCATACAGTCTGGCTTCATGAATGAATGAATGAATGAAAAACTTATATAGCGCGGCACATGCGAACTGAATCGCCTCTGGGCGCTTGTTGTTTGTGTCTCATGCCTTTCAGAAAAGCAGGGTTTTGATCTGCCTTCTGAAAGACAGGTGGTCTTGCTCCAACCGAATGCTGGTTGGTAAAGCATTCCAAAGCCTGGGGCCCTGGAAAGCAAACCTTCTTTCTCCTTTGGACTTGCATTTGGTTTTAGGAACCTTGACCAGATTTTGGTCGGTGGATCGCAGCATGCGATTGCAATTGTGCGGTTTGATCTTGTCGCATAGATATCTAGGAGCCTTCCCTTGGATGCACTTATGTGTCAGGCAGAGTGCTTTGAATGCAATTCTGTCTTTCACTGGCAGCCAGTGAAGGGATCTCAGTGAAGGTGAGATTGATTCCCAAGATTTTTTCCCAGTCACCAGTCTAGCGGCCGTATTCTGTACGACTTGAAGACGAGCGATTTGGTACTTGGGTAGCCCGAGGTAAAGGGCATTTGCATAGTCCAGTCTGGAATTCACGATAGATCCCACCACGACTGCTACGTCTTCTTTGGGGATAAATGGAATTAGTCTGCGTAGAAGGCGCATCAAATGGTGCGCCCCGCTGACTACTGACCCTATTTGTGCGTCCATTGTCATGAAGGTGTCAAACGTGACTCCCAGACTTTTGACTTTGGAGCTAGGGGCGATGATTTGTCCCAGGATGGGAGATGGTGTCCAGTTTGTTGTCGGTGGTTTCTTCCGACTGGCATCGAAGATAAAGAGTTCTGTTTTAGCACTATTGAGTTTGAGATAACTCTTAGTCATCCAGTTTTCTATTGAAGAGAGACATTTCTCTAATCTGAGATGATGATCCTTTTTATGGCAGATGCGAAAATACAACTGCGTGTCGTCTGCATAAGAGTGATAAAGTAGTTCATGGCTACTGATAATATCAAAGAGAGGACGAAGATAGATATTAAACAGCACTGGTGATAGGGGGGATCCTTGGGGGACCCCACATGGCACCGTGCGTTTTTCTGACGTGAAGGATCCCAGTTTCACTGTTTGTGATCGGTTTCCAAGAAAAGAGGAGAACCATGGTAAGGTATCTTCTGAGACTCCGGCAACTTCTGTTAGTCGTCTCAGTAGCAATTTATGGTCTACTGTGTCAAAAGCTGCGCTTAGGTCCAGCAGAACCAGGAGACAGGATTCTCCTTCGTCTGCGGCCTCGAGTGCATCGTCCCATATTTTCAGTAAGGCCGTTTCTGTCCCGTGTCCGGGACGGAACCCGGATTGAAATGGATCGAGTAGGTTGTGGGTGTCCAGATGCTGTTGCAGCTGATTTACCACCACTTTCTCCATTATCTTGGACAGAGCATTTAGACCTGTTATGGGACGGCGGTGAGTTGGGTCCATAGGATCCAAATTAGGTTTTTTCAAGATCGGCAAGATTGTGCCCTCTTTCAACAGGGAAGGCACTATGCCTTCCTTAAATGACTGATTTATAAGCTGCGTGATCGGAGGCGCCAGGATGTCGGCACATTCCTTCAGTAGCTTAGTGGGAATGATGTCATTTGGTGCTGTGCTGTTGCGCAGCACACCAATGAATTTTTTTGTTGTATCAATGGAGATGGGTTCCAAAGTGAACTTAGTTGATTGTAGAGGCGTTCTGTCGTTGTTTTGATTGAAGACGGGGCTGAGTGGAGTATTGTTTTGCCGAATACTTACCCGAATTTTTTCAATTTTGTTGATGAAGAAATCCGATAGTTCGTTGCAGAACTCTTGGGTGTCTGAAGTGGGGACTTCTAGACATCCAGGGTTCATGGTCTGGGTGACCATCCTGAAGAGTTCGCGTGGGCGATTCATTGCGCTGTTAATCACCCTGGAGAAGTGAAGTTTTTTGGTTTTGAAAATTTCCTTGTGGTAACGCGTTGTTACTGCTTTGTAGAAGTTGAGGTGCTCTTCTGACGGACTTCTTTTCCAGGCGGCTTCCGCCCTCCTGCGCTCTTGCTTCAATAGCGACAGCTCGTTATTGAACCAGCTGGACTTTTTTTCCCGGCTGCGGAGTTTGCGCTTTGGTGCTGCTAAGTCGGCTGACTGTAGCAGAGCTGCATTAATGGCATCCAAAGTATCTGAGGCTGCTAGCTGGGGAGGAATAGCCCCAATTCGGTTTCCCAGGGTAGATCTGAAGAGTTCCGAGTGGAGCTTCTTGTGAGATCTAGCCCAGTGTATTGTCACCGGCTTGGGTACTTTCATGACTAAAGGAGTTCTGGGGATTATGAAGCTAATTGCATGGTGGTCTGTCCATGGCAAAGGTTCATTTCCCAAAATGTTTATTTTCAGATTTTGTCTGAAAATTAGGTCGAGTGTGTGACCTGAAGCATGAGTTGGTCCGCGTATAAGTTGTTGAAGTCCTAATCCTTCCAGGTGGTCGATGCAGGCATCCGCGATGGGATCCTGTGAGGAGTTAGCCCACAAATTGAAATCCCCGAGCAGCAAAAGATGATTGCTGCTAAGGGAGTAAGTGGAAATGAACTCCGTTAATGCTGAAATCAACTGCGATTTGGGCCCAGGGGGCCTATAGCAGAGGAGAATGTGAACGGTCTCCTGAGAATGAGCTTGAAGTTGAAGCGTAAGGGTTTCCATAAAAGGTAGAGGATTTTGAAGGACCGGTTTAGTGATTGCAATATGCGACTTATGAATCACCGCCAGGCCTCCTCCCCTTTGCCCTATTCTATTTTCCGTTAAGATACGATAGTTTGCTGGCACCAATTCTCCAAGAATGGTGTTGCAATCGTCCGACAGCCAACTTTCCGTAATAAAGAGGCAGTCTAGATCGTTTTGTAGTAAGAAATCATGGATTTCTGATCGGTGTTTAACTGCTGATCTAGTATTAAGCAAGGCACAAGATATGTGCCTGAGCTGTATTGAATGATTGAAATTTTTGATGATCGATCGATGATCGAACCTCAAAAGTTGATCTGATTTTAAGGCTATTGTGGTGGCGGCAGGTATTGTAGTTGCGAATTGTCTCAGACCCCAAATGGTTTCTGCAGAGTATCGCAACTTAACCATTGTTGCCCGTCACCGAGGGCTGGAGTGCGGGCGTAAGGTGAGAGAGGATTCGAGAATCCTAGCTCAAGGGGAGTTTAGGTTTTTTGGTCCAGAGGAAAGCAAAAAAACCCTTGGCAAGCTGGCCAATGTGCTGCGGCAGGGAAAAAAATTCCTTCCTGATCCCTGAAGGCGATCGGCTCAAAACCCTGGATCAAAAGACAGACGGCTAAGGAGGGGAAAAAAAGGGGGGGGATGCTGGGTGTCACTGCTGCTGGGGTAAACCAAAATACTGGCCGCCAGGCAAAGTACAGGACCCGGGCTGGGGGGGGGGGCTGTCAGCTTGGTAAAAATAATATTTACCGATGAAGTTGCTGAACAGGGGGCCTCTGGGGGTGTGGGGGTTGAAAAACTAGAGCAATCTATACTTAGGAAGTTAATAAAGAGAGAAATGAACGGCGCGCCGGTAGGCCGCGGCTGAAGCCGCGGACTTTCCTAAGGTGCGGCGGCCGCGAGAAGGAGCAGGCTGGCGCGGGGGTGAAAAAGCACCAGAAAACGCCGGAAATACACCCAGGGGGGGTGACTTGGGATCACCACAAGAGCGGGTGGCCGTGCGGGCGATGATGCCGGCGAGAGATTGTATAGAGAGCCGCAGTGTGGGGTCAGAGTGACGGCTGCCCTGATAAGGACGGCCGTCCGTGGATCCCCAGGATGTCGGGCCCTGAGAGACAGGGTCTTACCTGCGGAGGTAAAGAGGAGTCCTTGTGGAGAGCGAGGTGCTGTTTCCTGGTTCCAGGGAGCTGTTTCAAGGAGCGTCTAGCCTAGCAGCTGCCTAGCCTCTGACTGCCAGGTCTGGGTGGAAGCAGGCTCGTATGCGGAAGGTCCGAAGCGCCCTACTCCACCGCTGACACTGACTGAACTGACTGACTGAACTGAGTGAGACACTGCTACCTGAGCGGCGGGTCACTAGAGGCCGCCCACATCTTTATGTTCTATCATGATGCCCACACTTAAGATGGCCCCAGTCAATTGCTATTTTATAAAGTGTCTAAATGCTGTAACAACCTAACAAAACGGACCTTAGTTTACAGACTAACTTTACTAGAATACATTAAGCTTGTGTATTACATGGGTATTTATATTTAAAAAGTGAAATTGTGGCCGGAATTTCGCTTTAATATCCAGGCCTGATACTGAAAGGTTCTCCTTTTCTTCATTAACCTGTTCTTCCCACTTATTGTTGATGTTGGCTGTTTTGGCCTGGAATAAAAGCATTGGAAAAACCTTTATTCACTGTCTGGACATTCGCTCACTGTTTTGGCTCACTGCTATCACCCCTAGACACATTGCAGGGTAACTTAATACGCCGATCCCAAAACAATCAGCGGCTCCTTCGGGGGTAGCGCTACATCAGCATAGAAAGACTTTATTATTAAGGCAAGTACATGGGGAAAAATGCAGAAGATCCCACGGTGACACTCAAAAACACACAAAACTTTTTTGCAACAAGAAGTGTGATTCCGACCTTGATCCCTGAAAATCGCTTGGCTAGCACTCGTTGAATTAGCTTCACTATAACTCTGTTCTCTGTTAATCTATGCTTGAGGTTTCTCAGGGAACTTTGACCTGCTCAGCCAGGCATGCCTATGAGAAAGGGAGGGTCCAGCATTAATTAGGTGAACTTCTTTTGGAAGCTGTTAACTTTCAAGGTCTGGCAGGAGTTTCACATGCTGGCAAGCAGTCTCCTCTGCCTCCCTGTGTGAGGCCTCCGTGTATAAACACCATCCGGAGAGCTACAACTGAAAATGTTGAGACTGCTGGGTAGCGATGACTATGAGGTGGGCACCAGGATTAAAGGGTTCTCTTCCCGCACCCTCTTCACGCTGGCCGTCGGAGCGGTGGGATTTCTACTCCTAGGATTCGTCATAGGTATTTTTCTCTGACTGCTTCTCTATTGTATTATTTTCTTATTTTAAAATTTAAATCTCAAAGCATTAAACAAATACAGCGCTAATCTGTGCAAAGCGTTTTCTAGTGCAGCATTAATGGGTGACAAATTTGCATTATGCACACGACCGTTTTTCAGGTTGTAAAAAATGACGTTGTTTTTTTTTTATGTCATTAAAAACAACCGTGTGTGGGCTCCAGAGCATATTTCACAATGTAAAAAATAGCCATTAAATATTTAGAACATACTCATACGTTTTTAACGTCGTAAAAAAATGGTCGTGTGTGGGCTTTAACGGCGTGAAAAAAACGCGCATGCTCAGAAGCAAGTTATGAGACGGGAGCGCTCGTCCTGGTAAAACCACCATTCGTAATGGAGTAAGCACATTCATCACGCTGTAACAGACTGAAAAGCGCGAATCGTCTTTTACTAACACGAAATCAGCAAAAGCAGCCCCAAGGGTGGCGCCATCCGAATGGAACTTCCCATTTATAGTGCCGTCGTACGTGTTGTACGTCACTGCGCTTTGCTAGAGCATTTGTTTTTTCACGATCGTGTGAAGGCAAGGCCGTTTTAACGATCGGGTTGAAAAAAACTACGTTTTTTTTAAGACCATTAAAAATGTAATTTTTTACAACCCGAAAAACGGTTGTGTGTACGCGGCATCAGACTTTAGCAGTATTCAAAACTTTTTAGGCTTAACCACTTAAGACCCAGGCCATTATGCAGGTAAAGGACCTGGCCAGTTTTTGTGATTCGGCACTGCGTCGCTTTAACTGACAATTGCGCGGTCGCTCCCAAACAAAATCGACGTCCTTTTTTCCCCACAAATAGAGTTTTCTTTTGGTGGTATTTGATCACCTCTGCGGTTTTTATTTTTTGCGCTATAAACAAAAATACAGCGACAATTTTGAAAAAAATGTAAATATTTTTTACTTTTTGCTGTAATAAATATCCCCAAAACAGATATTAAAAAACATTGGGGTGGATCCACAGAGAATTTACGCCGGCGTATCCATAGATACGCTGCGTAAATTCAAATCTGCGCCGGCGTATCTACTTTCTGTATTCAGAAAGATAGATACGTCGACTTTAGCCTAAGATACGACTGGCATAAGTCTCTTACGCCGTCGTATCTTAGGGTGCATCCTCACGCTGGCCGCTAGGTGGCGCTCCCATAGTTTTCAGCGTAGAGTATGCAAATTACCTACTTACGCCGATTCACAAACGTACGTGCGCCCGGCGGTAGTTTTTTACGTCGTTTGCGTAACGTTGCTCCTGCTATTAGGAGGCGCAGCCAATGTTAAGTATGGACGTCGTTCCCGCGTCGAAATTTGAAAATTTTACGTTGTTTGCTAAACTCGTCCGTGAATGGGGCTGGACGCCATTTACGTTCACGTCGAAACCAATGATGTCCTTGCGACGTCATTTAGCGCAATGCACGACGGTAAATTTTAGGGACGGCGCATGCGCAGTACGTTCGGCGCGGGAACGCGCCTAATTTAAATGATCCACGCCCCCTACCCGGATCATTTAAATTAGGCGGGCTTGCGCCGGGGGATTAACGCTACGCCGCCGCAACTTTACAGGCAAGTGCTTTGTGAATGAAGCACTTGCCCGTAAAACTTGCGGCGGCGTAATGTAAATGTCATACGTTACGCCGCCGCAGATTTGCCCGATTCTACGTGAATCTGGGCCACTATTTTTTCTCAGTTTAGGCTGATATGTATTCTTCTACCTATTTTTGGTAAAAAAAAATCGCAATAAGCGTTTATCGATTGGTTTGCGCACAATTTATAGTGTTTACAAAATAGGGGATAGTTTTATGGCATTTTTATTAATATTTTTTTTTTCGTGACTGCGACATTATGGCGGACACATCGGACAATTTTGGGACCATTGTCATTTTCACAGCGAAAAGTACTATAAAAATGCACTGATTACTGTAAAAATGACAATTGCATTTTGGAGTTAACCACTAGAGGGCGCTGTAGGGGTTAAGTGTGTGTTTCTAACTGTAGGGGGCGGGGCTGATCATCGCTATATTAGGTAACAGACGATCACTGACATTCCACAGTGAAGAACAGGGAAGGGACAGGGAAGGTGTGTTTACACACAGCTCTCCCCGTTCTTCAGCTCCTGTAAATGATCATGGGACACCGGCGGCGATCTGGTCCGTGGGCGCGGTCACAGAGCTTCGGACTGGGTCTCGTGCCTGTACGTGCCTGTGCCCAGCCGTGCCATTCTGCCGACGTATATCGGCATTGGGCGGTCCTTAAGTGGTAAAGTGATATTAAATGCTATTTTTATGTCAAAATAAAAAAGAGGTATAAGGATACTTGCCTGCTCTCTGCAACGGTATTGCCGACCAGTGGCGGCTGGTGCTCAAAATTTTTGGGGGCGCGCAAATGAAAAAAACAAAAAAAACAATAACAGCCTCACTGTGCCCATCAAACGCAACCACTTTGCCATGCCATCAAATGCAGTCACTGTGCCATGCCATCAAACACAGCCACCGTGCCATCAATTGTCACCACTGTGCCATGCCATCAAAACGCAGCCACTGTGCCATGCCATCAAAACGCAGCCACTGTGCCATGCCATCAAAACGCAGCCACTGTGCCATGCCATCAAAACGCAGCCACTGTGCCATGCCATCAAAACGCAGCCACTGTGCCATGCCATCAAATGCAGCCACTGTGCCATGCCATCAAATGCAGTCACTGTGCCATGCCATCAAACGCAGCCACTGTGCTATCAATTGTCACCACTATGCCATGCCATCAAACGCAGTCACTGTGCCATGCCATCAAACACAGCCACTTTGCCATCAATTGTCACCACTGTGCCATGCCATCAATTGTCACCACTTTTCCATCATTTGTCACCACTGTGCCCCTCAATTGTCGCCACTGTGCCCCTCAATTGTCGCCACTGTGCCCCTCAATTGTCGCCACTGTGCCCCGCAATTGTCGCCACTGTTTCCCCCGCAATTGTCGCCACTGTGCCCCGCAATTGTCGCCACTGTGCCCATCAATTGTAGCCACTGTGCCCCGCAAATGTAGCCACTGTGCCCAGTCAAATGCTGCCACTATGACCTGTAAAATGCCCCCCCCCCCCCCCAGCTGGCTCTGATAGGTACTTCCACACAGCCAACCAGCTGCCATTATTCAGCTGGCTGGCGCTCAACATCCGGCCAGCTGAATAGTGGGCGGCAGCGGCGAAAATATATAGATTCATACAATGCATGAATCTATATATTTTAGTGGCTGTGCGAGAGCCAGAGGGGGCGGCGCTCTGGCGCCCTCTATGGACCGCTCCTGTTGCCGACCATGTAACCCATTTGTGTGCTGGCAAGCAGGGCGGGCATTGACACTGCACATATGTGCCATGGCAGCCAAGATTTCTGTGATGCAATCATGGTGCTGTCACAGACAGTTCCTGGTCTCTGTTTATAATTGGGAGCCAATGCGGCAGCTCCTGATCATGTGACTACCATGAAAGCCAACATACCTCCCAACTTTTTTTAGATAGGAATGAGGGACACCTATCAGCAAAAGTATGCAGGCATAGGACACACCCCTTGCCACGCCCCCTTAAAGGAGAATTGTACAAAAAAAAACAAGATTGGTTAGACCCACGGCTATTCTTTTATATTGGCTTTTGGAATTTACAAATGCGGCAATTTAGAAATCAGATGAAAGGTTTAACACTTTTTGAAAGATAAAAAGTGCATTTTATATACATCTATATATCAGACCAAAATGAGGGACAAATGAGGAGAATGAGGGACTGAGGGACATTGCTCCAAATCAGGGACAGTCCCTCGAAATCATGGACAGTTGGGAGCTATGCAGCCAATCACATTGATCATGGGACCAAGAAGTCCATCTTCCCCCCCCCTGCTCGCCCCTGGTGCCGCACACGTGCTCGCCGGGTGCGATCACCGCCGGGCACCCGCGACCGCTCGTTACAGAGCGTGAACCGGGAGCTGTGTGTGTAAACACACAGCTCCCGGTCCTGTCAGAGGGAGAAATGCCTGATTGTCTGTTCATACAATGTACAGGGAGTGCAGAATTATTAGGCAAGTTGTATTTTTGAGGATTCATTTTATTATTGAACAACAACCATGTTCTCAATGAACCCAAAAAACTCATTAATATCAAAGCTGAATATTTTTGGAAGTAGTTTTTAGTTTGTTTTTAGTTTTAGCTATTTTAGGGGGATATCTGTGTGTGCAGGTGACTATTACTGTGCATAATTATTAGGCAACTTAACAAAAAAAAAATATATACCCATTTCAATTATTTATTTTTACCAGTGAAACCAATATAACATCTCAACATTCACAAATATACATTTATGACATTCAAAAACAAAACAAAAACAAATCAGTGACCAATATAGCCACCTTTCTTTGCAAGGACACTCAAAAGCCTGCCATCCATGGATTCTGTCAGTGTTTTGATCTGTTCACCATCAACATTGCGTGCAGCAGCAACCACAGCCTCCCAGACACTGTTCAGAGAGGTGTACTGTTTTCCCTCTTTGTAAATCTCACATTTGATGATGGACCACATGTTCTCAATGGGGTTCAGATCAGGTGAACAAGGAGGCCATGTCATTAGTTTTTCTTCTTTTATGCCGTTTCTTGCCAGCCACGCTGTGGAGTACTTGGACGCGTGTGATGGAGCATTGTCCTGCATGAAAATCATGTTTTTCTTGAAGGATGCAGACTTCTTCCTGTACCACTGCTTGAAGAAGGTGTCTTCCAGAAACTGGCAGTAGGACTGGGAGTTGAGCTTGACTCCATCCTCAACCCGAAAAGGCCCCACAAGCTCATCTTTGATAATACCAGCCCAAACCAGTACTCCACCTCCACCTTGCTGGCGTCTGAGTCAGACTGGAGCTCTCTGCCCTTTACCAATCCAGCCACGGGCTCTTCCATCTGGCCCATCAAGACTCACTCTCATTTCATCAGTCCATAAAACCTTAGAAAAATCATTCTTGAGATATTTCTTGGCCCAGTCTTGACGTTTCAGCTTGTGTGTCTTGTTCAGTGGTGGTCGTCTTTCAGCCTTTCTTACCTTGGCCATGTCTCTGAGTATTGCACACCTTGTGCATTTGGGCACTCCAGTGATGTTGCAGCTCTGAAATATGGCCAAACTGGTGGCAAGTGGCATCTTGGCAGCTGCACGCTTGACTTTTCTCAGTTCATGGGCAGTTATTTTGCGCCTTGGTTTTTCCACACGCTTCTTACGACCCTGTTGACTATTCTGAATGAAACGCTTGATTGTTCGATGATCACGCTTCAGAAGCTTTGCAATTTTAAGAGTGCTGCATCCCTCTGCAAGATATCTCACTATTTTTGACTTTTCTGAGCCTGTCAAGTCCTTCTTTTGACCCATTTTGCCAAAGGAAAGGAAGTTGACTAATAATTATGCACACCTGATATAGGGTGTTGATGTCATTAGACCACACCCCTTCTCATTACAGAGATGCACATCACCTAATATGCTTAATTGGTAGTAGGCTTTCGAGCCTATACAGCTTTGAGTAAGACAACATGCATAAAGAGGATGATGTGGTCAAAATACTCATTTGCCTAATAATTCTGCACTCCCTGTATGAACAGCGATCTGTCATTTCCCCTGGTCAGTCCCACCCCCCTTCAGTTAGAACACACCTAGGGAACATAATTAACCCCTTCCTCGCCCCCTAGTGGTTAACCCCTTCCCTGCCAGTGACATTTTTATAGTAATCAATGCATTTTTATAGCACTGATCGCTATAAAAATGCCAATGGTCCTAAAAATGTGTCAAAAGTGTCCGGAGGTCGCAGTACCGATAAAAATCGATGATCGCCGCCATTCCTAGTAAAAAAAAAAAATATTAATAAAAATGCCATAAAACTATCCCCTATTTTGTAGACGCTATAACTTTTGAGCAAACCAATAAATAAATGCTTATTGTGATTTTTTTTTTATTTTTTTTTATGAAAAATATGTAGAATAATACGTATTGGCCTAAACTGAGGAAAAAATCATGTTTTATATATATATATATATATATATATATATATATATATATATATATATATATATATATATATATATATATATATATATATATATATATATATATATATATATATATATATAATGTTTGGGGATATTTATTACAGCAAAAAGTAAAAAATATTCATATTTTTTTCAAAATTGTCGCTCTATTTTTGTTTATAGCACAAAAAATAAAAACCGCAGAGGTGATCAAATGCCTCCAAAAGAAAGCTCTATTTGTGGGAAAAAAAGGACGCCAATTTTGTTTGGGAGCCACGTCGCACGACCGCGCAATTGTCAGTTAATGCGACGCAGTGCCGAATCGCAAAAAGTGGCCCGGTCATTGACCAGCAAAATGGTCCGGGGCTGAAGTGGTTAAAGAGGCTTTCTCCACACCAGGGAGAAAGCCTTGCATTACTGTGTGAAGTTACAGACAGAAGAACAGGAAGTCAGGATTTCTCAGAAGAAATAAGGACATTTAAAAGCAAAATGGAAGGATGAGGTAAGTGAAGGAGGACTGCACTAAGGGAGAGGAAGCTATTTAGGAGAAAAATGTTTTACCTTTACAACCCCCTTTAACAATTCTTATGCCGTGTACACACGACCGTTTTTCATGACGAAAAAAATAAAACATTTTAAATTGGTCGTTAAAAACGATCGAGTGTAGGCTCCAGAGCATTGCCATTAAAAATTTAGAACATACTCTATTTTTTCTCGTCGTTTTTCCCATCGTCGTTTTTCTCGTCGTGAAAAACGGTCATGTGTACACTTTAACTCGGCCGACAGGGAGCTGGCAATGATGGATCTACTCATTCAATCGCTGGAGACTCTCCACGCCGCCTAGGCTGTGGCGCCTGCTCACATCCCTTGGAGCGCCTGGGTCCCTGCTCTCAGCTGTAGGCCGTGGTCCCAAAAGAAAGACTTCTATCTGTACCAGACTATTTATGTCCTCACCCAGCATTCTCCTCTCTCTCTCTCAGCCGGTGTTCTGTCGAAATAGCCAACAACGTCACTTCCGGTGACTCTCCAGCAGCAGATTTAGACAAGTTGGCTCTACTGTCCATGTGCGCACGCACGCGCCCTACAGATTAACACCTTAACCACTTCCTGCCCGGCCTATGGCCGATTTACGTCCAGGAAGTGGTTTTGAAATCCTGACTGGACGTCCATGGATGTGGGGGCGCGCAGCGCGGCGATCGGTGATGCGGGGTGTCAGTCTGACACCCTGCATCTCCGATCTCGGTAAAGAGCCTCCGGCGGAGAATCTTTACCACGTGATCAGCCGTGTCCAACCACGGCTGATCACAATGTAAACAGGAAGAGCCGTTGATGGCTCTTCCTCACTCGCGTCTGACAGACGTGAGTAGAGGAGAGCCGATCGGCGGCTCTCCTGACAGGGGGTGTTCGCGCTGATTGTTTATCAGCGCAGCCCCCCCTCGGATCGCCACACTGGACCACCAGGGAAGCCCACTCTGGACCACCAGGGAAGGGCAAACAAAAAAGATGCCAATCAGTGCCCACAAATGGGCACTGACTGGCAACCTGGGTAAATAAGTGCCACCCCACAGTGTCCATCAGTGCCACCCCAGTGTCCATCAGTGCCACCCCACAGTGTCCATCAGTGACACCCCACAGTGCCCATCCATGCCCAGTGCCCACCTATCAGTGCCCATCTGTGCCACCCATAAGTATCCATCAGTGCCACCCATAAGTGCCGCCTATGTGTGCCCATCAGTGCCGCCTATGTGTGCCCATCAGTGCCGCCTATGTGTGCCCATCAGTGCCGCCTATGTGTGCCCATCAGTGCCGCATACCAGTGCCGCCAATCAGTGCCACCTCATCTGTGCCCGTCAGTACTACCTCATCGATGTCCATCAGTGCCATCTCATCGGTGCCCATCAGTGCCACCATATCAGTGCCCGTAATTGAAAGAGAAAAACGTATTTACAAAAAAATTAACAGAAAAAAAAAACACAATTCACAATTTTCAGTCTTTTTTTAGTTGTTGCGCAAACAAAAATCGCAGAGGTGATCAAATACCACCAAAAGAAAGCTCTATTTGTGGGGGAAAAAGGACGCCAATTTTGTTTGGGTACAGTGTAGCACGACCGCGCAATTGCCATTCAAAGTGCGACAGTGCTGAAAGCTGAAAATTGGCTTGGGCGGGAAGGTGCGTAAGTGTCTGGTATGGAAGTGGTTAAGGACCTCACCATGCAGATATAATGTGGAAGGGGGGGGGGGTAAGCCTTCTGGGGTTAAGAGGTTACCAGAAACCCTGTGTATAGGTCTGTCCACTGCAGTGCCTGTACAATTTTGAGCGTCCCTATTTGCTGCCTGATTGGGTTGTAGTTTGATATCTGAAACAAATCTGAAAATGTGAAATCTGAAAAGAAACAATCTGAAAATTAAAAGTACATTTTTACATTGTTAAATAATAACTTAATTAATCATGTGTATCGAGTAGAATTTTTATTTAATACGTCTTTTACTTTGCCATGTTATGTTGAAATCTGAAGAGAACAAAGTACAGGATCTTTATTATGGTTGCAATTTACACATTACTGTCTTCCTCAAATAGGATGGTTTGCGAAATCCACTGGACACTCGAGGGCCACTCCAGAAACTCCAAGCATGAGAAAAGCATTCTGGGATGAAATGAAGGCGGAAAATATTAAACAGTATCTACAGTAAGTTCTCTAAACTATTGTTACATCTCTGTAATGTCTTATCTTGTTAAGCAATAAGTCAAATATAGAGAGAGGCACATTGCGTTCTCTCCAACAGGAAATTCGGGGGCTCAGGTAAGTAAAAAAGGGGGGGGGGACTGGGGGAGGTGACTGGCAGAAGTTTTTTCACCTATGCATCCTATGCATAGGTGAAAAATATTCATATTTTTTTCTAAATTCCTTTAGACTTTGACCTGGATAGTCAGTGCTAGTCAGCTGGTGGAGTAGGACGAGTCTGCTCTCACCCAGAGACAAGCTCTGACAGTCAGTCAGTCAGTCAGGCAGGCTTTTTTCCTCCTAGCCCCCGGCGGCAAAGAACAAACAGCAGTATCCAGTTCCTCCTAGTCCTTGCTACAACATCTGCTACCATAGCACACAGGACCAACAACTCCCTCCTTTCATTCCGAGCCTCCCTCCTTGCTCCGCAAGCATCACCTCTCGGGAGCCCGGTAAGGTAAGCCCCTGTTTCTCAGGGCCATTCCACCTTCCCCTGGGACGGCTGGTGGCCATCCTTTTCAGGGCAAGCCGTGGCTCTCTCCTTACCCCCACACCGCTAGCCGTTACTGAGGCATCCCCCCGCCACCTCCCCGCCTCAGATTCCAGCAGGCCATAACCATACCGGGGCCCCCGTGCCCCCAGCCACCTCCTGGAACAATTTAAGGCGGTCGCAAGTAGGAAATACCGCGGCTTCACCCGCGGCCTAGTTGGCGCGCCACACTTACACCCAGCAATCTCCCCCAACTACTTCAAAACCCCCCCCCCTCTTTTTTGACTACAGGAGGATCCCTATCCTCTCTCAGGTACCCCCGAACCCCCATCCCGCATGATCCACCCAGCCACACAGCCTTAGGCTGGGCCCCTGACCTCAGTCGGTAGCCAGCTTGATACACTCCAGCACTGGGGCATCCCTATTCACTCACTGACTGTAACACCATTCTCGGAGAACTGGTGCCAGAAAACTATCGTATTATAAGTGGGGAAAAGAGGAGGAGGCCTGGCAGTGATCCACAAGCTTCACCTCGCGATCACTAAACCAGTCCTTCAAAACCCTCTTCCGTTCATGGAAACCCTCACTCTGCAACTGCAAACTAATCCCCAGGAAACCGTTCATATTCTACTCTGCTATATAGACCACCGGGTCCAAAATCGCAGCTTCTATCACCTTTGACAGAGTTCATGTCCACTTATACCCTAAACAGTAAACATCTTCCGCTGCTCTGGGATTTTAACCTCTGGGCCAACTCTTCACAGGATCCCGTTGCCGACACCTGCATCAACCATTTGGAAGGATTAGGGCTGCAACAACTAGTATGTGGGCCCACACATACTTCAGGGCATACGCTCGATCTTATTTTCAGACAAGATCTGGAAATAAACAATCTGAAAAATGATCCGTTACCATGGACTGACCACCATGTAATTAAATTCATAATTACCAAAAACGCCCCCTTAACAAAAAGGCTAAAACAGGTGACAACACACTGGACTAGATCTCTGAAGAAGCTCCATTCGGAGCTCTTCAAAACTACATTAGGGAACAAAATAAAAACAGTCCAACTACATCAGCCACAGAAACCCTGGATGCCATCAACACAGCTCTACTACAGTCAGCCGACTTGGTAGCGCCAAAACGCAAAACCTGCATCCGAAAAAACAACTCCAGCTGATTTAACGACCAGCTGTCCTTGCTGAAGCAAGAGCGCAGAAGAGCGGAAGCCGCCTGGAAAAGAAGCTCTTCAGAGGAAAACCACACCATTTACAAGGCAATAACAAAAACATATCACAAAGAAATCTTCAAAGCCAAAAAAAAAGCATTTTTCCAATACCATCACCAATGCCCTAAACCGCCCTCGTGAACTCTTCAAGCTGGTCACCCAGATCATGAATCCAGTCTGTCTTGAAGCCCACAATTCTGATACCCAAGAATTTTGCAATGAATTATCGGATTACTTTGTTAACAAAATTGAAGAAATCCGTGAAATCATTCAGCAAAACAGTACCCCCTTTAACCCCGCCCTCAATCATTCGCCCAATACCCACATAAACTCACCGCAATCAACAAAGTTCACTCTTAAACCCATCCCCATCGAGGCCACTAAAAATATCATCGGTACTCTGCGAAACAGCACATCGCCTAATAATATCATCCCCACTAAACTGCTGAAGGAATGTGCCGATATCCTGGCACCACCTATCACGCAGCTTATAAACCAGTCCTTCAAGGAAGGCATAGTGCCCTCCCAATTGAAGCAGGGCATAATCAAACCCTTCTTAAAGAAACCCACCCTCGACCCCAAAGACCCAAAACACTGTCGTCCCATAAGAGGCCTAAACGTCCTCTCCAAGGTAATGGAGAAAGTAGTGGTACAACAGCATCTAGATGATAATTTGCTTGATCCTTTTCAATCGGGTTTCCGTCCCGGTTACGGGACAGAAACAGCACTGCTCAAAATATGGGATGATGCTCTCGAGGCCGCAGACGAAGGAGAATCTTTTCTTCTGGTACTGTTGGACCTAAGTGCAGCTTTTGACACGGTAGACCACAAACTACTACTGACTCGGCTAGCGGAAGTAGCCAGAGTCGCGGAATGTGATCTATCCTGGTTCTCCTCCTTTTTGGAAAACCGATCACAAATAGTGAAATTGGGACCTTTCACTTCTGAAAAAAGCACAGTGTCATGCGGAGTCCCTCAAGGATCCCCCCTATCGCCGGTGCTGTTCAATATCTATCTCCGCCCTCTCTTTGAAATCATCAGTAGCCAAAAGTTACTTTACCACTCTTATGCAGATGACACACAACTGTATTTTCAAATCATCTCCCCTAGCACCAAAGTCAAAAGTCTCTGAGTCATCTTCGACACCTACATGACAATGGATGCACAAATAGGGTCAGTAGTCAGCGGATCTCACCATCTGCTGCACCTTCTACGCAGACTTATTCCATTTATTCCCAAAGAGGACATAGCAGTCGTGGTGGGAACAATTGTTAACTCCAGACTGGACTATGCAAATGCCCTCTACCTTGGACTCCCAAAGTACCAAATCACTCGTCTGCAAGTCGTTCAAAATACGGCCGCTAGACTGGTGACTGGGAAAAAAACATGGGAATCAATCTCACCTTCACTGAGATCCCTTCATTGGTTACCAGTAAAAGACAGAATTACTTTTAAGGCACTCTGTCTGACGCATAAGTGTATTCAGGGAAATGCCCCCCAATATCTATGCGAAAAACTAAAAGCTCACAACCCCAATCGCGTTCTGCGATCCACCAACCAAAATCTACTCCAAATACCCAAAGCCAGATACAAGTCCAAGGGGGAACGAAGATTTGCGCTCCAGGGCCCCAGAATATGGAACGCTCTACCAACCAGCATTCGGTTGGAGGAGAATCACTTGACCTTTAGGAGAAAGATCAAAACCCATCTCTTTTGAGTTCAAAGGAGAAATGGACAAATGAGCGCCCAGAGGCGATTTAGTTTGCATGTGCAGCGCTATATAAGTTTTTCACTCACTCACTAAAGATGAAAAAACCTGAGGGTTTACAACCCTTTTAGGCCCCTTTCACACTGGGGCGTTATTTCGAGCGAAACCTAATCTGCAATCCCAATGTGCTGGTAAAGCACCGCTAAGACCCTAAAGTTTTAGGGTGTTTTTGCAGTGCCTCAGTGTGAAAATGTAAGGCGTTTTTACAGCGCTTTCAATTCATTTCAATGGAGAGTGGCGTTTTTGGAGCGTTTTTTTCAGCGCCCAAAAGCTGCTCCAAAGATGCTGCTTGCAGGACTCAGTGTGAAAGGGTCCATTTGAGATGCATGGAGAGCGTTTTATGAGTATTTTAATAGTGCTATTTTTAATGCTAAAACGCTGTAAAAACGCGTCAGTGTGAAAGGGGTCTTAAGACCATACCTCACTGCCCTTACATAGATTGCTCTTTTTAAAATGCTGCTATATACATTGACATACAACCTTAGACCCAGTCTGCCTGGACTTTATGGTCACCTGCTGTCTTGGCACCATCCACAAACAGCTTAGCCACTTGCCTACTGGGCACTTTCACTCCCTTCCTGCCCAGGCCAATTGTTAACTTCCAGCGCTGTCACACTTTGAATGACAATTGCGCAGTCATGCAAAACTGTATTCAAATGTGATTTTTATTATTTTTTCACACAAATAGAGCTTTCTTTTGGTGGTATTCAATCACTACTGGGGTTTAAATTTTTTTGTTAAGTAGATGACAAATGACAGACAATTTTGAAAAAAAAAAAGAACCTTTTCATAGTTTGTTGAAAAAATGCAAACAGGTAATTTCGTTCTCCTTGACTAATGTGTGCTGATGAGGCTGCACTGATGGGCACTGATGAGGCTGCACTTGTGGACACTGATGAGGCTGCACTTGTGGACACTGATGAGGCTGCACTTGTGGGCACTGATGAGGCTGCACTTGTGGGCACTGATGAGGCTGCACGTGTGGGCGCTGATGAGGTTGCACTGGTGAGGTGGCACTGATAGGTGTCAATAGGCACTGATAGGCAAGACTGATAGGTGAGACTAATGAGAAGACACTAGTGGGCACTGATTGGCAGCACTGGAGGGCACTGTTGTGACTGCACTGATAATCAGCACACCGATAATCAGTGTACATGTCCCTTTTAGAGAAGTCAGTTATTGTCTCTCCTCTCCTCACGCTGTCAGCATGAGGAAAGGAATGGCGATAACTGGCTTCTGTTTACATACATGATCAGCTGTGATTGGACACACGTGGGAAAGAGCCGCTGATTGGCTCTTTATCTCAATCTGTGATCAGCAGTGTCCTCTGAACACTGATCACAATGAGGCAATGAGGGAAGATTAAAAAAAAAAAATAATCTGACAGAAGTTTGAGGCTGGGTTCACACCATCGCCACATACGGCTCCCAGCAGGGGTCCGGTGCGTCCTGGTTCACCGTTTTAGGCCTAATTTCAGACCAAATTTTGGACTGAATTCAGACCTGAAACGGACAAAAAGACACACAGGGTTCCTGTAGAAATTTGCGCCAGAGCCACAACGGAGATATGTGAACCGGCTCCATAGAGAGCAGGTCAAAATCTCCTGCCATTTCGAATTTAATGTGGAAACCACACATCCAATTCGCAATGGTGTGAACCCAGCCTTACCCTATTCCCAAGATATTCAAAGTTGGAAAAAAAAACGATTTTGTCTGAAATTTTTATTTATACGTTTTTAGCAGTAGCATGCAAATCTGAGCTCCATGAGAGGGTAGACATCCTGGTCCTTTAAAGCACCAACAAATTAGATAATTGCCCTATCCTCTGTACCAGGTAACCATAAGATATACAATAAATTATGATAACTTCCTGAATGTGATGAATAGAACTTGATGATTTAATCACATAATGATTTGATTGGCATGTTTTGATTTATAATTTTCAAAGGATTTTCCTTCTTTATAGAGATTCTGAAATACCATATTTAGTCTTAGAACTGAGCAGTTGTATGTCCTGTATTTGGGGCATGGAGGATCAGTATACTATGTGTTTTCATTTTTAATGGACAAAGAAGTCATTATGGGGTTTATTTACTAAAGCTAGAGTGCAAAATCGCTTCTGCATAGAAACAAATCAGCTTCTAACCTCAGCTTGTTCAATTAAGCTTTGGCAATAAGACCTGGGAGCCGATTGGCGTAACAAGTAAGGCTGATTTTGCACTCTCCAGCTTTAGTAAATAAACCCCCTATCATCGGTGTCCGCAGGTAGGGGCAAGGGGGGTCAAGTGCCCCCCCTGGAATTAGAGATCGGATCAGGCACATTCAGCACAGTGGCGCCGCTATGGGGGTGGGGGCAGCTAGTGGGGTGACACCATCAAGATGCTATCAAGCCTCCCCATCAGTGTAGTGCGACTGCAGGCTCTTTTCCCTGCTCAGTCAAGCAGAGAACTCGCAGCACTGTGTAAGTAGAAAGGCAAGCTACGGGCTGTCAGAAGTTTCCCCCGCCCCCACCCCCCCTTTCTCCTGTCAGGGAGAAGAGACGGTGGCTCTCACTAGGTCCCTCGCTCAACTTCCTGCTTGCTCCGTTCCTTCCCTATTGGCCATAACTGAGGGCCAATCAAGGGAGACTAGGAGAGTAGAGCATCATGGGACATATGGTCTCAAAGATTGGTGGCCCCATTTTCCACAGGAAGGAGACTACAGCTCAATCAAGAGAGAGATTGAGAGACTGCAGTCTGGAAAAAAGTTGAGGGAGTAAGGGCTACAGGACAAAGAAAGAGGCATGTGCTGGGCGGAAGCCAGAGAGAGAGCGCCATGCTGCCCAGCGCCATCAGAAAGAACCACGCTACGCATCGCCACCAGAGAGAGCCATGCTACACAGCGCCACCACAGAGAGCCGTGCTACGCAGCGCCACCAGAGAGAGAATGACTGAGCCACTACCAGGGTACAGACATGCTACACTACTGACCACAATCACCCCCGGGGAGCCCAGAGTGAGCGATTGTCCAGCTGGAGGGATCACTGCTGTAGTTTCGCTGGGTCTAGTAAGAGGGCCTGTCGGCCATTATCCATTACTTATCCTAGGGACTTTACTATGCCTTCAGTCTCTGACCATGACAATGTGATAATGACATTGTCAAAAGGGGCGGCACATGGGGGACCCCCCTGAAAAAGTTCTGCGTACGCCCATGACCCCTATGTAAGAGTCCCTCTTCCCCCATCCCTACTACATAGAAGGTGAACATTTGGGCACATTTGTGTAGTGTACCCCCTAAGGAGCCACAAGTAAAATGTGAACCACATCACCTCCCTTCGAGAACAGATTAAATCGTTGAATCTCGATAAGGCGGCCAGGTCCTTGATGTGGTCGAAACAAAAATTTTACGAATTCTCAAACAAACCCCACAGAATGTTGGTTAATAAGTTGCGCCCACACCCTTTCCACTCCTTTCCTGATTTCCTCGTGAAATCGGATGGTTCCAGGACGCATTGCCCTCGAGAAATGGTTGATATTTTTGGCAAGTTCTACCAAAAATTATACAATTGCCTGACTCCGGAAAATCATTTCTCTTTTAATCTAGAAAAGTTTGAGTCTTTTTTTTCTACTTTAAAGCTCCCAAGATTGTCTCCAGCGGATTTGGCCGGATTAAATGCGTCGGTTAGTGCTGAGGAACTCTCTGTTATAATCAAAAGCCTTCCCCTACATAAATCACCTGGTCCTGACGGTCTATCTTACTTTTACTATAAAACTTTCATTGACATTTTATCTCCCCATATGCTGACCCTGTACAGCTCTCTGTTCAAGGGTACTCCCCCACACCCTCACTTCTCTCACTCACACATTTCAGTTATTCCGAAGCCCGGCAAGGATCCCTCTATACCAGATAATTACAGACCCATATCTCTTTTAAATTCTGACTACAAAATTTTTACCAAGATCCTCGCATCCAGATTGTCCAGACTGATCCCCAAATTAATCCACAGTGACCAGGTTGGTTTTGTCCCTGGCAGGCATGCGGGGGACAATACACGCCGTACAATTGACTTGATAGACCTCTTGGACAGAACCGCCAGCCCGGCACTGATATTAAGTCTAGATGCTCAAAAGGCCTTTGATAGGCTAAGTTGGCCTTATATGTTTGCTACCCTAAAAGTTTATGGTTTTAGAGGCCCTTTTTTAAAAGCCCTGGAGGCCCTTTATTCGACAGTCACGGCCCAAGTGCAGATGTCGTCCTTCTTGTCGCCTCGCTTCCCCATGACGAACGGGACTCGGCAGGGGTGTCCCTTATCTCCATTGCTCTTTATTTTGTGCTTGGAGCCCCTGGCCGGGTCTATTCGTTCCCATCCGGACATCTGTGGGGTGGTGATGCGGCAGGGAGAATATAAGTTGTCGCTCTTTGCAGACGACATTTTGCTCACTATTACCAAGCCACTAATTTCCCTCCCCTCACTACACAAACTATTGTCCTCCTTTAGCGCCATCTCGGGATATAAGGTAAATACTTCCAAAACTGAGGCTCTCCCCATCCATATTTCTCCAACCCTACTATCTCAACTTAAGGATTCCTTTCCCTATAAATGGTGTACTGAGTCTCTCAAATATCTAGGTATTCTGCTTACTCCCTCTTATTCATCTCTTTATACAGTTAATTTTCCCCCCTTAGTCTTGGACATTAATAAGTCCCTGCAGACATGGACAAAATACCCCCTTTCCCTTCTTGGTAGGATTAATGTTCTAAAAATGTCCATTCTGCCTAGATTGCTCTATCACTTTGAAACGTTACCGATTGCCTTACCATCCTCCCAGTTAAAAGCAATACGTAGGAGTTTTTTAAAGTTTATATGCGGCGGCGGGACTCATCGTATAGCAGGCTCAGTGGTGTTTGCCCCTAGATCCAGGGGTGGTTTAGGTGCCCCGGACATCGCTAAGTATTACTATGCTTCACATTTAAGGGCTGTTGTGTCCTGGTCCTCCCTACATGCTCCGAGTCAATGGGCCACCATTGAGAGGGGGGTGCTATACCCGGTTCACCCTTGCTCGTTAGTTTGGGATACACTTTCTTCTCTAGATCCTATCTTTAAGCGTCAATGTACTGCCCCAATGGCCTTTACTCTAAACGTCTGGCGTAAATGTCTCAAAAACTATCCCCTTGCCTCGATCTGCCCACCACTTGTAAACGTTCTGTTCAATCCGACTATTCCAGATAGCATGTCCCTGGGTAGGATTTCCCCATGGCTCAATGTACCTCTGTTTCAGCTACGGAATGTAGTTGATCCATTACGCGGAGGCTGTACTCTTTTGATTTCCTGTGTAGAAAATTTAATATACCATCTCATCTTTTTTATTTCTATCTACAAGTTAGACATTTCTTTCAATCCAAATCTCCCACCTTGACCCTCGACAGACCGACAGCATTTGAGTTTTTGTGTGCTCAGGGCCCTCATCAATTACATTTAATCTCCTCTATCCACCGTATCCTCCACGAGTCGAATCCTATTTCTGAAACCACACACCTTTACATGAGCAAATGGTCACACTTATTGGGTAAGCCCATTACGGTTCAGGTTTGGGACAAGATTTGGTCCTCTACTTTTAAGTCTTCTAAATGTGTGACTCATCGAGAAACGTCCATTAAAATCCTCATGTTCTGGTATAAGACCCCTGATGTTGTCCACAAGTACGCTCCCTCGGTCTCACCACTTTGCTGGCGTTGTGGAAGCATTACTGGTAGTTTATTCCATATCTTTTGGAATTGTTCCCTGGTCCAACCCTTTTGGCTGAGGGTGAGGCTGTTGTTACAAGAGGTATTAGATTTGTCCCTTTCGTTTGACCCTTTAAATTTTCTCTTGGGACTTCCGTTCCCTGGCCTGACCAAAAATGTAAACCGCTTGGCCGCCTATGTATTACTTGCGGCCAGGAGGCTTATACCGCTGTGTTGGTTATCCACGGCTCCCCCTCCGTGGTCCAGATTTCTGCACCTAGTCACTGAGATTCGGAGGATGGAGTATTTAACAGCGTCTGTCCATGATTCTATTCCACAATTCGATAAGGTTTGGGAGCCTTGGGACCACTCGAGATACGGGACTTCTGTGCCACTAGCCTCACCTTAGCTTTTAATTTTTATCTATTTTTTATTTTATTTTCCACAAGACACTTAATATTCACCATTATTCTCTGTCCTATGTTGCTAATTTCTACATTGGAGTTGTTTGTTCTGCATTATTCTGATATTCTTGTGCAGATTACCATTGTGATCTGCATATTTGGACACTGTATATTTGTCATTTGTTTCTATGCTCTCTTTTGAGAAATCTCTTTGATATCATTATGTTGATGTTATCATTCTTTTGTACTCTATGATCCTGCTTTGTACTATGTGTTTTTGTAAAACCCAATAAAAATACAATTTAAAAAAAAAAAAATGTGAACCACAAACTCTGCACAGTCAGGCACACCGAATCTCCCCAGTGAGAGAACAGTCCAGTGATTTGTTTTTGGTTTTTGAGGGTTTAGAACTTGGATAGGGATTGAGAAATTATAGGATGCCCATTTGTCTTCATAACAACTTCAGGGACAACTTTCCTATATACAGTCTATATAGACTCCTTCTCTTTCAAGCACACTTGCTTGCAGAACTCCACTGGCACTCTGATGGTTAATCCGACAAAGCACTCAGATGTCAGATTTTTGAGCAAAAGCCTGTCATAGGCAGGAACACTTTAGATATGTAATCAAAAAAGTAAGTGTCCAGCATACATTCCTGTGGCTACTGATCCCAGCACCACCTCTTCAGGCACTGCCAACCTGCCTGGCTGCAGCTACCCCTTTCACTAGCCCTCCTGGCTTCTTCTCCTCAGTCCTCTCCAGACTGAAACACTTGCCAGCCACTCGGCTACCTTCTCAAGAGATCTCCCAGATGTGCTGACTCTCTCCTGCTGTCCTTTCCTTCCTCCTATACCTCCTGCTGTCCCTTCCTTCCTCCTATACCTGAAGGAAAGGGTTTCCACCATGTGTTGTGTGGATCCTTCCAGCACCCGAGCCCCAGGTACGTGGTCATGCCCCCCCCCCCCCCAGACTAGGGGACACCTTCAAGAGCCCCCAACACCCTTCTCAGCATTTTATATCCAACTTCCACTCGACTGTCCCCTGCTGGCAGGACCCATGCACATTTATGAGGTTAACGGCCCCTCTCTCTTACAGTCCCTTTCTGCCGGAGATTGGTCAGGACCATATATATATATATATATTGTGGCAAAGTCGCTTGGGTTAGTAGAAATAGTGAAACATGCAGCGCAGCAAAGTCACCAAAATAGCAATAAGTGTGGCTTTATTGCATCAAAAATAATAATACAAACAAAAAGGCCTACTCCAGCTTAGGAGGCTAACTAAACAGTAGTGTCCCTCACTACGGGTTACTGGAGCGGCTATTCCGGCCTCCAGTATAAACAAACAAAATAATAGTTCAATATAAACAATAAGTTCTGACAGACCTTGTTCCTCAGATACACAGACAGACTTCAGTCTGCCCATCCAGCACAGCCTGGATCTCACACTGAGCTCTCCCCTCCCTAGACTCCATCAGGTGCAGGCTAATTAATAGGGAGAGAGAGGAGGTTTACCTGTTGGGCCAGGCTTAACCCTCTCTACGACAGGGAAAGCTGACCTTTCCAATCTCACACTGACATACCTGGAATCATGTACTCTGTCACAATATATATATATATATATATATATATATATATATATATATATATATATATATATATATATATATATATATATATATATGCCAAGCAGCTCCTCCTGGCTTCTGCTCACTACTTCTGGAAGCTTCTCCAAGGTTACAGAAAGCAGGGGGATGCACCAGATATGCTGCTTGTTGAGTCATCCAGCCTCCCTGAGTCACTCAACCCTGACTCATATTCAACCCAGGCCTTTTTTTGGGGTTTAACAAACGCTTTAAATATTTTTAGGAGGAAGGTATATTATATTTACTTTTTTTTTTACATTTCTCCCATTTTTTTCTGGTTATTGGCCTAAGCTAAAATAAAGTCATACCTCCCAGGAGTCTTCATGAGTATTTTGTTTTGAAAGAAAACTACCTCCAGAAAAGTGTCCTAAATGCTTTATGTAATGCCATAGAGTGATTGGAGGCAGTTTGTACCAATTGCTTCTTACAGCTGAGTTTTAAAGGGGAACTAAAGGATAAATACTCGCTCTTCCCTCCCCGGCATTTACATCTTCTCCTGTCTGGTGTGGGTTAAGTCCTAGGCAGGAGGAATAAATGGGAACAGGCTAGCCTTGATATACATTATTTAGGTCTGTAGCCTGGGAAAGAGAGGGCTCTTTGGGGCCGGGACATGCTGAAGAGTGTGTAAGAGATGGCTGAGCATTCCATATTCAAGTGGTATAACACTGTAGTGTAATGACGGCTGGATTTGAAGTCTTAAAGATGGAAAAACTGTTGTACAGAATAGACATGTTGTTGCTACAATAAAATCATTACAAAAGCTTTTCACGTGGGCATTCCTTCAATTGCGGAGTTGAGCCTCAGACCAGGGGATTGTTCGTACAAGATGGCAGACTATTTCCCTTGCAGGTGTATGCATACTCTATCTAAAAAAGAAGAGGATCGGTGCCCCAAGCCAGCATGGCATCAACTGTCAGCGAATCAGGGCTGCCAACCTATATCCAAGAATACAGGTGCAATTTATCCAACAATGGGCCAGATTCACGTAGAATCGCGGCGGCGTAACTTATCCTAGATAAGTTACACCGCCGCAATTTTTCATCGCAAGTGCCTGATTCACCAAGCACTTGCGATGAAAACTACGCCCGCGGCCTCCGGCGCAAGGTGGGCCAATTCAAATGGGCGTGTGGCATTTAAATTGGGCACGCTCCCGCGCCGGACCTACTGCGCATGCTCCGTTTCCTAACTCCCGCCATGCTTTGCACGCCGTGACGTCATTTTTTTGAACGGCGACGCGCGTAGCGTACTTCCGTATTCCCGGGCGGCTTACGCAAACGACGTTGCATTTTGAATTTCGACGCGGGAACGACGGCCATACTTTAGACAGCAATACACTTGCTGACTAAATTTAGGGCACCAAAAAAAACTACTAACTTTGCGACGGGAAACTTGACTACGGACGACGTAGCGAACGCGAAAAACCGTTGTGGATCGGCCGTAACTCCTAATTTGCATACCCGACACTGGTTTACGACGCAAACTCCCCCCAGCGGCGGCCGCAGTACTGCATCCTAAGATCCGACAGTGTAAAACTATTACACCTGTCGGATCTTTGGGATATCTATGCGCAACTGATTCTATGAATCAGTCGCATAGATAGAAACAGGGATACGGCGGCGTATCAGGAGAAACGCCGTTGTATCCCTTTTGTGAATCTGGCCCAATGTGCTTAGTCATAGAGCTTAAACTTTGACAAAGCACATTGATGTACCAAATGGTTCAAAGTTCTCCTGACTACCTGCTGTACAAATACCTATTTGGTGTTTATTGACTATAAACATGGTTGTGAAAATGGATGTAGCTGGATTAAACTAGTGTTCTATATGACTAAAGCACGCCTCTCCACTTTCTGAGGTGAGAAAGAGGGACGCCTAGTATAAAGTACCCAGGCAAAGGACACATCCCTGTCAAGATTAAGTCTTTGCTGAAGCCTCCTTTTAAAGGGGAACTAAAGGCAAAAAATACTAAAGTTTTGCTCCAGTAGTCTGACCCCTGTGAGGTCCTTTGCCTAGCGCTGGCATCAGCATGGCTACTTCCAGGTGCCAGACTTCAGTCATCTTTGGTTAACCAGTGCGGGATGATGTCGCTTTTGCACATGTGCAGGAATCATCCATTCCTACACTGACCTTTGTTCCGGTGTTCTGTCAAGAAATGCCCGGGTGGAACGGCACGTGCCGCAGAACAGCTGAGTTTACGACCAGCTGTTGTCTTGCATGGCCGAGGAACGTTCATGTAGGTAATGGGCGGATATTTACAAGAAGGGGTCGAATTTTTCAATGATGGGCAGTGCCTGGGGTGGAATTTTTATCGATGGCCAAAGAAATCTGCAAACTAAATCTTTATCTGCTATTCATTTTGAATGCTTGTGGGCGTGTTTAGTCAATTGATAGGCGGCTTTTTCTATATTAGATAAAGATTTCTTTAGCAGATTTGTATGGCCATCGATAAAAATCCCGGCCCCAGCACTGCCCATCGTGTAAATATCCGCCCCTCTCCTACATGAACGTGCCTCGGCAACGCGAGAAAACAACTGATCGTAAACTCAGCTGTTCTGAGGATCCGTTCTGTGGATAGGGGACATTTTTCGACAGGACATCGGAAATGTAAAGGAAGCCGTGCATGTGCAGCTCTGTGTACATTCTACAAAGGATTGCGAACAGGCTTATTTTATAAGTGGATCCTAACGATGAGAGGCAGAGATGGAGTTCCTGATCATGTAACCACTGTGATTGACTGTCATAGTGGTCACATGATCGGGAGCCCATACCTCTGTCTTGCAATTGTAAACTGTGACAGCTCAGTCAGTGTGCTGGGAGCACAATCAGAGGAGTCTCGTGGGCCCATATAGAGTATGTGGCAGCTGGGCATTAAGACCCACTTGTCAACTGTTACATACTGTATATACTTTATATACTATATGACGTGAACAGGTTAATATGCAAAATATTATTGGTTAAACCCTGAAGTGTCCTTTTGCCACTTACCTTTTTTTTTTACTGGCTTTTCAAGATAATTAATGTAATAATTGTAGAGGTTGAATTAATAGTTCAGAGACGTAAACAATGTTTGATAGTTAAACAGTAGATTTTTCTTTTAGTAAAGTTTATACATTAGATTAAAAAGAGGGACAGAAGGATCTGGTTCAAAATGAGGGAGACATTCCGATGAGCAATATCTCAACAGTGCCAATTCCTGTTTTAGGTTCATATGGACTACACTGCAGGCAAATCTGGGTCTGGCATTGGGGTCGGGATCTAAATGGTTGTTGGATCTTCACCAAAAATATATCTATTTTTCTCAGTCACTCTTGTCTTAGCTATTGGTCCAAAGCAATACAGTTGCTGTGGACCAATGTAGCAAAAGGGAAAAATTTGTTTTGTTTCGTTTCGTTTAAATTAGTTATTTAATTAATTTCGTTAAGTTAGATTTGTTACATGTGTTAAATTCGTTTTCAGAATTCGTTTAGTTTTCGACCGAATTTCGAAAAATCCGGTCGAATTCGATAATATTTCAATCGGATTCGAAAACAAATTCTATTCGAATCTAATTCGAAAACAATTTGATTCGAAAACAAATTCGAATGAAAATTGAAAGCAAATTTGAATCAAAATCTAAAAAAATATAAATCGATTTCTAAAAAAGAATACAATAAAATAGAATATAAAATAATAAAACAATAGAATGAAAATCAAAGAATAGTAAAGAACAGAATGGAATTTAAAGCGGTAGTTCACCCCCCCCCCCCCCCGACACATTTTACCATCGAGACAGGCATTGTAGCGCGAGCTACAGTATGCCTGTCCCGATTTTTTTAACCCCGTACTCACCTTGTAGTCGTCCATCGTAGATTTCGGCTCCCGCGGGGAATGGGCGTGCCTATGGAGAGGGAGGATGATTGACGGCCGGCCCTGGCACGTCACTCTCCCCGAAGACAGCCGGAGTAGGTCTCGGCTCTTCACGGCGCCTGCGCACAGGCTATGCACACGCGTCGTGAAGACCAAGCCTATTTCGGCTATTTCCGGAGAAGCGTGACGCGCCAGAGCCGGCCGTCAATCATCCTCCGTCTCCATAGGCACGCCCATTCCCCGGTATCTTCGATGGACGACTACAAGGTGAGTACGGGGGTAAAAAATTCGGGACAGGCATACTGTAGCTCGCGCTACAATGCCTGATTTTAAGGTAAAATAAAAAAAAAATAAAAAATTCCCGTCGATAGGGTGAACCCCCGCTTTAATAGAAAGTAATCAAATACAATAGAATATGACCTGGCTTCTTCTATGTATCTTCTATCTATCTTCCATTTTCTGAAATTCGAAATTCATATAGAATGAACTCAAATTCGAATAGAAAAATATTAGAATAGAGTAGAATAAAATTATATATATATATATATATATATATATATATATATATATATATATATATATATATATATATATATATATATATATATATATATATATATTTTTTTTTTATTCTACTCTTCTAATATTTTTCTATTCGAATTTGAGTTCATTCTATATGAATTTCAAATTTCAGAAAATGGAAGATAGATAGAAGATACATAGAAGAAGCCAGGTCATATTCTATTGTATTTGATTACATTCTATTAAATTCCATTCTGTTCTTTACTATTCTTTGATTTTCATTCTATTGTTTTATTATTTTATATTCTATTTTATTGTATTCTTTTTTAGAAATCGATTTATATATTTTTAGATTTTGATTCAAATTTGCTTTCAATTTTCATTCAAATTTGCTTTCAATTTTCATTCAAATTTGTTTTCGAAACGAATTGTTTTAGAATTCGATTTGAATAGAATTTGTTTTCGAATTTGATACGAATAGAAGTTGTTTTCGATGTTCGATCGAATTTTGTCCGCGGGTTTTCGATTCGAAAACTTTAGTTCGGATTCGGTAAATTCGTTAATACTACAATTCGGGAATTCGTATGCATCCGAATGTCCGAATAATGAAAAATGTGTCCGAATTTCGATTCGGAACAAAACAAAATGCACATGCCTACTACCCACGGAGGAGCTGCAGGTTTAGATTTGGGACTACCATTACCTTACTGTTCCTTGCGTTCGTCTCAGGGGTTCTCCATGTAAATTTGCTGTCCCCTCAAAATAACTCAACACACAGCCATTAATGTCTAAACCGCTGGCAAGAAAAGTGAGTATTATCAGTCCCATGAAACGGTCAAAACAAAACAAAAAGAGGATACCTCAAAGTGGGCTCGTTCTCATACAAAGGGGTCTAGTAGACAGAATATTTGTCTATTGGACCCCTTTGTATGAGAACAAGCCCACTTTGAGGTATCCTCTTGGTTTGTCTGTGTATTTTTGTTTTGACTGTTTCATGGGACTGATAATATGATGTGTTGTTTTTTCATATGCATAATTTATGTATATCTCATTCCAGATAGTGAGAATTTGTTTTCTTCTTTGAACCTTGCTTCTATTCTTGAAGAAGTCTAACGGTGAAACGTGTCAATATGCAAGGGCTCACTGTGTATAGTTTTATCATCCTTTAGGATTTTTAACCATATTGTACATTTATGTAACTATACCGTGTATTTTCTCTAATAAATTGTAATATATTTTTTCACTAAATAAAAACAGGACAAACTGTTCCCCACTCTGAAAACAAATTATGAGAATGTTTCCATACTGTCTTAATTTTCATTGTCTTTGTGTGTGGTTTTTTTTTTGTAGAAAAATTTAGGATAATGATTAGAACACAAATGATAAGAAATAAATAAATGTAATTCCTACACATATGTAATGAGAGCAAATCTCCTAAAAGCTGATAATTGCCAGTAACATTCTGCTACATGTGGGTCAAGTCATCATAACCGTAATTATTAACCGTCACGCAGTTGATGACTAACCGAACCAGACTAGCAATTAATGCTGGTAAATGAGCTGGGAGAAAAGAATATGTTATTAAGCAATGCAGCCTTATTCTGAGATTGGAGCACATGTAATGCCGTTACTTGTCCTTTACTAATAAATGAGGATTCTCTTTGGGATTAAATAATAAGCATCTCTACTAACCGCAGGCGTGGGTCAAAGGTGCTACTGAGACGCTCTTATCTTATTTCTTTTGAAGAAAGAGTAATGCCAATTTAGTGTGGAAAGAAATATAGTAAGGGAGCTGCGGTGGCTCAACGCGATTGGCACTGCGCTGACAAGCCATTCACCTCTGCAGCTAGAGGTTCGGATCCCGGTCTCGGCTTCATGTGAATTGAGTTTGGTGGTCTCAGCCCGGCTCCCGGTGGGTGTGCTATGCAAGGTAAGCCTGTGCTTAGTACGCCCACCCCCCTCCCACAAAAACCACCACACCTACACACACACTCTAAATTGGGTTAACACACGCACTTTGACCACGCGGTCTCTAAAAGAGAGGCGAAGGACTAATGGGGCTGGTTGAGCGGGCTAATCCTCTCACTCCCTTATAGGGAGTCCCTCTGCCCCGTTGGGCTTCAAAGCGGAGCAGGTAGGGCGGGCTGTGTGGGAGGACCCCCTCACACACCCACCATTGCCACCCGGGGCATGGAGAAAGGTGGCAGATTGCCTCTGGGGGAGGCCTGCCTACTCCCAACTCCTGCAGTCCAGCTCCTCTCTCGAGTACATGCACAAAATACACTTTAAAAAAAAAAAAAAAAAAAAAAAAATTTAAATGAGCACTAATATTTAAAAAAAAAAAAAAAAAAAAAAAAAAAAAAAATATAGTAAATACAAATAGATAGATAGATAGATAGATATTTGGGTTGTCCCGATACCACTTTTATAGGACCGAGTACAAGTACCGATACTTTTTATCAAGTACTCGCCGATACTGATTACCGATACTTTTTTTAAATCTCATGTGACAGTGGCACATGTGTCAGTATTTTTATTTATTTTTTACAATTTGTTTAATTTTTTATTTTTTACAATGCTTTCTTTTTTTTTAAGGGGGTGGGAAGGAATGGACAGTGTCAGTGTATTTTTTTTTTTTTACAATTAATTTTTTTATTATTTATTGCAATTCCTTTATTTTTATTTATGTATTATCAGCCCTGTTGGGGGGCTTTGGTGAGATATGAGGGGTCTTAACAGACCTCCGACATCTCCCCTCTGAGACAGAGAAAGGGACTAGGGACATTGATTCCCCAGTCCCTTTCTCAGCAGCCTCAGCTGCACTGAAAATGAATGGAGAGAAGACAGCGGCAGCAAGGAGGGGGGACACGGCGGCAGGACATGGCGGCAGCAAGGAGGGGGGACATGGTGGCAGCAATGAGGGGGGGCACGGCGGCAGGACACATCGGCAGCAAGAAAAAAGATGGCAGCATGGAGGGACACGGCGGGGGGCTGGTGGACAAAGGTAGTAAGCCTAGCCGGCACCATATACCATCTAAGTAACACTTTATAATTAGCTTCTATTATAGATGTATTGATAAGCGATCTGGACGCTGTGTCCGACAACCTGTGCCACTCCTCCAAGCCTAGGGTCTCCTGCAAGTGGTAGGGTCTCCCTCCCATTGGAGCATATAGGTCAGTTTAGTCCGCAAACTCATCAACATTGCATATATCTCAGAAATATGACCTTTGAGTCTATCATATTGTGTACAAAAATGCTCCATGGTGTTGTAATATTATGGACAATATTATATGTATGGCATGGTATTTATGTGTGACATACAGGCATTCAATGTTACTCATCAAAAGGTGTTTGCTGACCAAAAGGGTTAGTGGCCAAACACAGATCAAAGGGACAGCTGAAGACCCTTAGATGTGTTAATCTTGTCCAAGATTACCTAGAGGTGTGTGAGATGGCCTGGTACTTCCTTACATACATAAGGAAGTATTTATTAATGGTAATTAGACTTGAGGGGGGGGGCATTCATTCAGGGAAGCATTTGGTTGACCTGGAAGAACCCCTCCCTCCAGTGTGAGACCAATATTTGAGACACTCATGCTGGCATTCAGCTAGTCTTGTCACTCTGATATGAATATGGCACAGGTCTAGGAAAAGATGGGATTCTGAATTATTCTGTTGGATTTGTATCGTCTGTGGACTTTGGACTTTGTATGTTTTTGGAAGTTAATTAAAATTGCGTTCTCTGGAGAACCTGTGTTGCTGCGGAACAACAAATTTATAGTCATCATACTAACATCTAAGATATTAATTATCTAACCGGAGGACTATACAATATACTTCTTCATATGAGATCACTACACATGGGAGCAGAGGTCACAAGATCCCCCCCCGACGAGCCAGGGCCTGCACATAATGAAGCAATTGGGCGTATCTAATAACATTCTACCGATGGCATATGATATTTTTCCCGCATAGTTTGCTTAGTAAGTACACCCCCTCCGTCACAAATGTCCGCTATACGTAGCAAACCCTTATTTGTCCACCATTTAAAAAGCAAGAGGATCGAGGCCCGGGGTAAAGGCACTATTGCGCAAATGGGGAGTGTGGTGATTTAAAATTTTGGATTCTAGAGACTCTATCCCAAATATCCAAGGAGAAAGATAACGATGGACATAAGGATAGACCCACTTTATTAAGCGGAAGCCACATAATATGGGATATTTGATGCGGACGACCATGATCATCCATATCGCTTGTGATCGCTTAGAGTGAAATCTGGAAAGTTGGGCTAGCTGGGCCGCATAAAAGTATTTCTGCAGGTCAGGTAAGCCCCCTTTACGTTTAAGAGTATAAATAGTGTGCTTATTTACCCTAGGCCTCTTATCCCCCCAAACGAACTGTAAGGCCTCGTACACACGACCGGATCTATCCGCTGGGATTGATCCGCGGATCAGTTCCAGCAGACAAATCCGCTCGTGTGTACGGCCTAGCGGACATTTTTCGGCGGACATTTCTCCAGCCGACGGATTTCCAGCGGATAAAAATTTCTTAGCATGCTAAGAAATTTATCCGCTGGTATCCAGTCCAGCGGACTGATCCGGTCGTCTGTACAGACTCACCGGATCAGTCCATCCGCTCCCCTCCCTCGCATGCGTCGTAATGATTCGACGCATGCGTGTAAGTACTTACCTTCCAGCGTCGCGCACGTCGCCGCGTCATCGTCGCGGCGACGGCGCGACACATCACCGCGGATGTATTCCGCGCGGATTTTGATCCGATGGTGTGTACAAGCCATCGGATCAAAATCCGGAGGAGGAATCTCCGCTGGAAACGGTCCAGCGGACCGTTTCCAGCGGAGATCCCCTCGTCTGTACGAGGCCTTAGATTTTCCTTTGCAACATTTTCAAATCACTGTGTACCAAGGCTACCGGTATCGTACGAAACAGATACAATATCCTTGGTAGGACGATCATTTTTATAGAGTGAAGTCTGCCAAACCACGATGGGGGTGAATTTGCCACTTGGCCAGATCCTCAGTTAACCTCTTAAAAAGAGCTGGGTAATTTCTCTGTTCAAGTACTTTCTGAGTGGAGTTTGGCAGCGAAATATTAAGTGCCCTAGATTTACTTTGATTGATTCGTAGCCCCGATATTAGCGAAAATGGATTAAGTTCCCACATACAAATTGGGAAAAGACGTAATCGGTGAAGTTAAAGTTATTAACAAATCGTCCGCGAAAAGCAAGCATTTGTGTTCATGTCCGCCGCCAACTATCCCCGTAATATCCTGGCAATCCCGAATTTTAATAGCCAGCGGCTCTATTGCCAGGACAAACAACGGACAGACAACAGGCATCCCTGCCTAGTTCCTCTCTTATAAGCGAAAGATTGGGAAGAATATCCCCGAATCACCAAGGAGGCCGTTGGAGCGTCGTATAACGTTCGGAGGAGGGCCAGAAAGCGTTCGCCAAACCCATAACGACGCAATACATTGAACAGATAATCCCAAGAAAGGGAGTCGAACGCTTTCTGAATATCTAATGAGAGTAACATACCCCTCCTAGATCCTTCAGCATCCCAATCAGATTGGATGGCTGAGTTAAAATTCTACATTCTACAGGGTTTGGTCCGACGCCTGTCTATTAGGAACAAAACCCGCCTGGTCCGGGTGAATGATGCCTTAAGAGTTCCCTTCACTAAGGGGCCAAGCCCAACCCCTGAAAAACAACCCCACACCATAATCCCTCCCTCCACCAAACTTTACACTTGGCACAGTGTCAGGCAGGTACCGATCTCCCGACAACCACCAAACCCAGACACATCCATCGGATTGCCAGACACTCTAAAGTTTACTCACTCTAAAGAACATGGGCCAGATTCAGATAGAGATACAACGGTGTATCTCCTGAACGACCGCCTGGCGCTTTTTTTTACGTCGTTTGCGTTCGGCTTTTTCCGGCGTATAGTTACCCCTGGGTCTATGAGGCGCAGCCAATGTTAAGTATGGCCGTCGTTCCCGCGCCGAGTTTTGAAATTTTTACGTCGTTTGCATAAGTCGTTCGCGAATACGGATGGACGTAATTTGGAGCAATGCACACTGGAAGATTTTACGGACGGCGCATGCGCCATTCAAGTAAAACATAAAAAACGCGGGGTCAAGGGAAATTTAAATAAAACACGCCCCCTACATCCCCATTTGAATTACGTGGCCTTACGCCGCTCTAACTAAGGGCGCAAGTTCTTTGTGAATAAAGAACTTGCGCCAAAAGTTAGAGCGGCGTAACGTATCGGAGATACGTTACGCGGGCCGGACAGATACGCTAATGTATCTGAATCCGGCCCCATGTCTCCACTACTCTAGAGTCCAGTGTTGGCTGGCTTTACACAACTAAATCTGACATTTTGCATTGCACTTGGTGATGTAAGGCTTGGATGCAGCTGATCGGCCATGGACACCTATTCGATGAAGCTACACACTTCTGGTATGCTAATCTGAAGGCTACATGGAGTTTGGAGGTCTGTAGTTATTGATTCTGCAGTCAGTTGGTGACATTTGCACACTGTACACTTCAGCATGTGCTGACCCCGCCCTATCATTTTACGTGGCCTACCACTTCATGGCTGAGTTGCTGGTGTTCCCAGTTGCTTCCACTTTACCACAATACCTCAGTAGACCGTGGAATATTTAGTAGCAAGGAAATTTTACGGATGGACTTATTACACAGATGGCACTGACAACCTATCATGGTACCACGCTTGAATTCATTGAGCTCCAGAGAGCGACCCATTCTTTCGTAAATGTTTGTAGGCTGTTGATGTCTTTTAATTTTGATTAATGCTACAGGAGATGATGGTGATATATAATAATATGATTAATATTTTTTACTTTAAATAATTCAGGTATGCAGTCCATTATCCGTCTACCAATTTATTTTTCTTTTTTTTCAGCAACTTCTCCCGTGTTCCCCACTTAGCCGGTACGGAGGAGAACTTTCTTCTGGCCAAGCAAATTCAAGCTCAATGGAAAGAATACGGATTGGATAAAGTGGATTTAGCACCCTATGACATTCTCTTGTCATACCCAAATGAAGCAGAACCCAATTATATATCCATTATCGATGAACATGGCATAGAGGTAAAATCACAGAAGACTCGGCATAATATTGCTGTTCTTAAACTCTATGGGGTTGATTTACTAAACTGGATAGTGAACAATCTGATGCAGCTGTGCATTGTAGCCACTCCGCTTCTAACTTCAGCTGGTTCGTACAAAAACATAGAATATCCAGGCTCAAACTTACCGACTAATCAGCAACCAACCAAATTCACCTATCTAACAGTGTTGTATAGACCAGTTCTAGGTAGGGGCAGTGACTTTTGTTTGTTGTATTTATGTCATTGTGGTCAGGCAGCGCACTGGCACCTTTGCTTCCATATGCTGAGTGTGCAGTGTGCTCCTGCCCTTTTAATGAGGGCTGGGCTACCTCCAGTCACCTGCCCCTTATCTATCTATCAGCAGTCATGTGCTCCTACTGAGGAGACTTAAAATGCAATGTTATAGTTAGGACTGCAGTATACAGAGAGCCTTGACGGGGCCTGCAGCTTACATATGCATTTGCAAATGCCTGCAACTAAACTTCTGTTTTTAACACACACTGTTAGACAGGTGAATTTGGTTGGTTGCTGATTGGTCGGTAAGTTTGAGCCTGGATATTCCATGTTTTTGTATGTACCCTATATACGCCCTTTCCAGCGCTCCTTATTGTATAGACCAGTCATAGGTATGGGCAGTGACTTTTGTATTCAGCTGGTTCGGTTAGAGCTTTTTCACACTAGGGCGCGGATCGTGTTTGCGGTAAAGCGCCGCTCGTTTTAGCTGCACTTTACCGGCGCTGTGCAGACGGGAGCGGGGCACTTTTAACCCCAAAGTAGGGGTTAACAAAAATGGGTTAAAAGCGCCCTAAAAGCTCTTCTGCCAAAGTGCTTTGCAGGTGCTTCAGCAGCGGTGCTCATTGATTTCAATGGCAGGGGCGGTTTAGTAGCGGTGTAAACAGGCTTTCACACTGAGAAGACAGGAGAGGCGCTTTACAGGCGCTATTTTTAGCGCTAAAATGCCTGTAAAGCACCTTCAGTGTGAAAGGGGTCTTAAAGTGGTTGTAAACCTTTGTGTTTTTTCACCTTAATGCAGTGACCGAGCCCCCCGTTTTACTAACCTGAGCCCCGAATCTCCGTGCGAGCGATCCCGCGCTGCTTTCCCCCAGCTCTTGTCGGATCTTCATTGGATGATTGATAGCAGTGCAGCCTTTGGCTCCTGCTGCTGTCAATCACATCCAATGACGCAGCCGCCAGGGGCGGGACCGAATCATACAATTGGCGGCTATGGACACCGATTGTATGGCACGGGAGTGTGCCCGCAAGCTAACCCCCTTGGGAGAGCGCTTCCCAGAGGGGGTAAGCTCTTTCAGGGAGGAGCCGCGAGAGCCACTGTGGGAACCCAGAAGAGGACGATCGGGGCCACTCTGTGCAAAAAGAACTGCACCGTGGAGGTAAGTATGACATGTATGTTTTTTTTTTTAAATAATCTGCGAACCTTAAGAGACGGTTCACACTGGGGCGACCTGGGATCCGACTTCAAGTTGCCCCAAGTCCTGCAGTCGAGAAAATGTATGGAAGGGAATGGAGCCGTCTTAATGTACACTACTGAAGTCGCTCCGACTTTAGAAAAGGTTCCTGTACTACTTCAATCCGACTTCTAGGCAACTTGTAGGCAACTTGTACCCATTGATTTCAATGAAAGTCGCCTCAGAAGTCGGATCACTGTCTTAACTGAAGCAACAATACAGAAAGATAACATACATTTCTCAGGCAAACCCCTTCCTCCCCCTCCCTCCCACAGAGCTGATTGTTGTTTGATTGGCCACTGGGAAGCCTCCTGTCCTGGAGGCGACTTGAAGTTGCCTTGTACTGTCCTGGAGGCAACTTGAAGTTGCCTTGTAAGTTGCCTGATGATTCATACTCAAGTCGTGTCCAAGTTGCCTCCCAAAGTCATGCTGGAAGTCGTGTTGCCCCTGTGTGAATGGGCTCTTACAACCCCTTTAAGCTTTGACAAAAAAAGGTCATGTTGTGAAGCCTGTGGTCAGTCTTTCGACCCAGCAGAGAGAACTTTGTGACTAAAGGAAAGGTCAATTGCATGACTTATTTTTTTTTCCACACCCAAATTCATTTAATGACTTTAAGTTTTCTTCGATTCCGACAGCCATTGGAGCACAAAATATGCCTTTTGTAGTATAAAAGTGAGAGTTATGGTGAAAAGGAATGGTTTTCATGATTTGCTCACTATCCTAAAATGGGTAATAATCCCTATCCCTGCTGCAGGCCCCTTGCAGGATGGGTGTTTTTTTGAAGCACCTGATTAGAGCCAAGGGCTCTAATATGCTTCGAAATAGGGTGGGCTCAGGGCACAGGGCACAGAGCACTGCGTACTGAGCCCACCCAGGTGTGTTACAATAGTGAATGAATTCCCAGGTTCCTTTAGTTCCTTCTCACCATAATATTTAGGTTACACTTACTCATTGGTACCCAGGCCCTACTCCATAGAAGCTATGGTTTCCATGTAAAGCACTATTGAAGGACAGCAATGTAAAGCTTTATCTGTACTATACACCAGCAATTCTGGATGTAAAGCAAACCTTTGGGATGAAAATGTATGATTTACATGGCTCTGTCCACCATTCTTAGACAAGGAGTTATGCCCTGATTTTTGGGATATGTGATGGAAGAAGACATGTTCTAAGAAGGCTTTATTGTGCTATTGTCATGGTTAGGGGTCAGGCTCAGAGGACAGTAGCTATAGCAGTAGAAAGGCTCTCACCAATTAGCAGGATGGGTACACAAGCAGCCTACCCTGGTGGATGACACAGGCTCACAGGAGGTGTGGGGTCCAAGCCCTAACTGATATTCACCAGAGCTCCTGATGGTGGAGATGGGTTTTGCTGCATGCTAGTACCAGGTTGTGGATGTTTGGATCGGCCACGGCCCAGTAGCAGATATAGCGGGTAGGGATCAAGCAAAAGCGTGGTCCGTAAACAAGCAAAAGGTCAGTTGCAAGTGGTTGCAGGTTGGGATCAAGCAGAAGCATTGCTGAGGAACAAGCCAAAGCTCAGTAATGAGTGGTTAGAGAAGAGGGGGGGGGATTGGGTGCCATCCCGCGGGACGGCAACATTTTTGACAGGGGCGCGGGATATTGTCGCCGACCGCACGACATTATGGACTGACGCCAACTGCCCGACATTACTTCTTACCTCCTCGTCCCATGCTGCCTTCACTGGCTCCTCTTCCTATGCAAGAAAATTTCCTCGCGGGACTGTGGGAAAATGGTGTCTATGCGGGAAAGTCCCGCAGGATCCGTGCGGGTTGGGAGGTATGCGGTTGCCAGCAAGAGAGACGCAGATTCCCCCTGTTGAAACTCCTGATATTTCATCAAAGCCCCCTAACAGGGCTTCTAAAAGAATGCCACCTACTATATATCCATAGAAACGAAAGCTGAACGCTCGCCCCCATTCTCATGTCACAAGATGTGTGCCCCCCCTCACCCCGCCACCTACTCCAAGTACCAATTCTATGCTATTCTATAAGGAAATAGAGGGACATTCGCTCGAAGCTTATTTAGCCAAACATTAGAATAGTTAACTTCTCCTATGATCATTTCTTCAACGGGTGTCATTATTCCATTGACCTTTTTAAATGTGACTTTTACAATTAATCACCAAAGAGATAAATGCAGACGATATATTTAGCCACGTTGATGGATAGTGGCTGGGCAAGGTCTGAAAGTCTTTTTGATTTTCACAAAGTTCCATTAAACGTAAAATGCAGACCGGGCATATTTTCCAATTAGCATTCTGAGAACATAAGCAGGAGAAGGAGAAATCTCAACTAGGGTCAGAAATCTGCATGCGGATCAATTTAAACAGATAATTATTAATGCGCCTTACTTAACCACATAAAGACCAGAAGGATTTTCCCCCTTAATGACCAGGCATTTTTTTGCGATACGGCACTGTCGCTTTAACTGACAATTGCGCGGTATTGCGACGATGTACCCAAATAAAATTGATGTCCTTTTTTTTCCACAAATAGAGCTTTCTTATGGTGGTATTTGATCACCTCTTTTATTTTTTGCGCTATAAATAAAAATAGAGTGACAATTTAAAAAATATATATATTTTTAACTTTTTGCAATAAAACATATCCCCAAAAAAGATATAAAAAAACTATTTTCCTCAGTTTAGGCCGATATGTATTCTTCTACATATTTTTGTTAAAAAAATTGCAATAAGCGTTTATTGATTGGTTTGCACAAAAGTTATAGGCCCGGATTCACAGACATCGGCGCATATTTATGCCGCCGTAGCGTATCTCCTTTACGCTACGCCGACGCAGCGCAGAGAGGCAAGCATTGAATTCACAAAGCACGTCCTCCCAAAACTGCGCTGTGTTTCCTAGGTGTAAGTCGGCGTAAGTGGAAGTGGTCGTGAGCCATGCAAATGAGGCGTGACCCCATGCAAATGATGGGCCGAGCGCCAGACAGATACGTATAACGAACGGCGCATATGCCGTCCCGTGGACGTATCTCAGTGCGCATGCTCACAATCACAACTGCCTATGATACGCCGGATCACTGCCTACGGCGTGAACGTGACCTACGCCTAGTCATATTCACGTCTAACGTTAACTACGTAAAATACGCGGGCTTTAGTGCCCTGGTGCAGACCTTTCCATGTCTGCTGCTGAGTAACACCTGCTTTACGGGGCTTAACTTTACGCTGGACGTACAACTTACGCGCACCGCGCGCACGTACCCTCGTGAATTGTCGTATCTCCCTCATTTGCATATTTGAATACAAAATCAATAGGAGCATCACATGCGTCCAGCGTAAATATGCGCCCACTCTATGCCGGCGTAGGCAAGTTACGTCGGTGGGATGAAGCCTGTTTTTAGGCGTATCTTAGTTTGTGGGTCAGGCGCATAGATACGACGGCGCATATTTGCACTTACGCGGCGTATCTGGAGATACGTCGGCGCAAGTGCTCTGTGAATCCGGGCCAGAGCGTCTACAAAATAGGGGATAGTTTTATTGCATTTTTATTTATATTTAATTTTTACTAGTAACGGCGGCGATCTGCGATTTTTATTGTGACCGTGACATTGCGACGGACATATCGGACACTTTTTTGGGATCATTCACATTTATACAGCGATTAGAGCTATAAAACTGCACTGATTACTGTATAAATGTGACTGGCAGGGAAGGGGTTAACACCAGGGGGCGCTGAAGGGGTTGAATATGTTCCCTAGTGTGTGATTCTAACTGTAGGGGGACTCACAAGGGGAAGAAACCGATGTGTGTTCCTCTGTACTGGGAACACACATCAGTCTGCTCTCCTCTGACAGGATGTGGATCTGTGTGTTTACACACACAGATCCACGGTCCTGCCGTGATTGCGGGCAATCGCGGGTGCCCGGCGGACATCGCGATTGTATATAAGCTTGGGTTTCTCCCCTGAATAAAATGAACATATTTGTGTCCTCATCTTGTCTGTGGAGTCATTATATGTTCCCGGAGCTCCGTTCGGGAGTTGCTCAGCCGTCCGGTTTTGAAAGTCCCCAACAGCCACCACTAATGAGCTCCAATATATTGCTTTTTTTGCTTTGGGGGTTTGATATACATACATTACTATAGCTGTAAAGTAAATCTATATACCGTCTTGGTATGGTCGCTGACTCTTTCTGGTGTTTGTATTTGATCTTGCCTAGTTGTTCAACACCTCCTTGCGTGAACCAGATCCTCCTGGATATGAGAACATAACGAATGTTGTCCCTCCATACAATGCATACTCCGCCCCTGGAACCCCGGAGGTAAGCGGTTTGTTTTTTATTTGTATGATTCTATCGTTTAATTTATATAGAACTCAATTCAACAGTTTTTGGGCTTCTCATTAACCTCTGTAGCTCTGAAAGGTTTACCCCCCTTCATGACCAGACCATTTTTTGTGATGTGGCACTGCATTACTTTAACTGACAATTATGTGGACGTGCGACACTTTACTGAGGAAAAAAACCCAATATTTTTTACTTTCTACTATAAAACATATCCAAAAAAAATAATCAAATTTCTTCATCAGCTTAGGCCAATATGTATTCTGCTACGTTTTTGGTAAAAAAAAAAAAAACATAAGCGTATATTGATTGGTTTGTGCAAAAGTTATAGCGTCTACAAACTATGGGATATATTTATGAATTCTTTTTTTTTATTATTTTAGTAGAAACTTGGCGATCAGCGAATTTTAGCGGGACAGTGACATTGCGGCAGAAAAATCTGACACTAAGTGACACTTTTTGGGGACCAGTGACACAAATACAGCGATCAGTGCTAAAAAAAATGCACTATCACTGTACTAATGACACTGGCAGGGAAGGGGTTAACATCAGGGGCAATCAAAGGCTTAAATGTAATCCTAGGGAGTGCTTTCTAACTCTGTGGGGGAGTGCTTTGACTGGGGGAAGACAGAGATCTGTGTTCCTGCTTAACAGAAACACAAGATCTCTATCTTCCCTGTTCTGCCTTGTTTACATGGGCAGATGGTCATTCTGTCTGCCTTGAGATGGGAGGGTCCCTGCTGATTGCCTCCCACTGTGTCCAATCACAGCGCCAGAGCCGGCAATCGAAATCACGTACAGGTACGTGATTTCGCTCTGAAGGGCCATCTAGCTGCAGTAAATGTACATGGGGAGGTCCAGAAGCGGTTTAAAGAGCAAAGTGTCAAAAGACAGCAGACTACTGTCCCCATCAGCTGCAACAGTGGAATTCCCTGCCTGCCACCCAATATAACAAAGGGGCTGGTAACATCACTAATATGGCCAAATTGGTCATTGACCAAACTCAGCTCAGCCTGAACCTTGGCGTATCCTTACTCTTTACCATGTGATTTAAAGCTTATATGAAGTCTTGACTTTTTTTTTCCTTCTTTCACTTCCTGTTCTGGAGATACAACAGGAAGAGAGAGGAAATCCCCACTTTCCACCTTTTTCATCCAAATTGAGATAACCCCTACTTTATATTTGTTACATGTCCCCATTAACAAAGCATAATAAAAAATGTTTAACAATTGCTGGTTACCTTTTTTAAGTTCTTTGTACTTGCTTAAAAATCATTCCATGCTCTCCCTGCTTTGTAACTCGTGTTGGGCAAACGGTTCAGGCCAAGCAAAAGTTTGGCCCGAACATTGCTTTGCGGGGCGCTCAGCAGGATGTTCGTCCTCACAATGCACTGTGCTGCACAGTGCCTTCTAAGCCCCCCCCCCCCAAACCATACCGGGCCAAATGCCCTCAACATGGAGGAGGTGCTTTGCCAAGGCATCTTGTGCCCATGTTGATGCGGACAAGGGCCTATTTCCCACAACTCTGGCCGGTGGTTGTGGGGATCAGCAGGCAGGGGGCTTATTGGAATCTGGAATCCCCCTTTAACAAGTTGGCCCCCGATCCGGCACCCCCATGTGAATGAGTTGGGGTACATTGTACCCCTACTCATTCACAAAAAAAACAGTGCATGCTGGGTCGGTGATGTGATGGGGGGGGGAACGGTGATGTCACTGGGTGGCCCTGCCCCTTACCTATTTAAGAACTGTCACCCATCAGAGCAGGCATTTGGTGGTCAGCCTTCCTTGCGGGCGGAGCACTTTTTTTGTTTTGTTTTTCGGGTCTGACGGTGCAATGGGCATTGTGATTGATGATGGATCTACATCGGGGGGACATTGTGTTTTTTTTTTAATACAGGGTGGTCAAAATCTGCATCTTGTCATTATTTATTTTTGACCCCCATACTCATTCACAGGGGGGGAAGAGAGTATGTGGAGGCTTCCAGATTTCAATAAGCCCTGGACTTGCATCAAACATTCGCTGGTGGTGAATCAGTCACTGTCATCTACATGCACCTGCAGTGAATGTTTGGTGAATTCCAGATTCACTTAAACTGGAGGTTCACCCAAAAACGTAATTTTTAACCTTTGATTGATGCTCATTTTGTCTAGGGGAATCGGGTAGTTTTTTTAAAATCGAAGCTGTACTTACCGTTTTAGAGATGCATCTTCTCCGCTGCTTCCGGGTATGGGCTGCGGGACTGGGCGTTCCTATTTGATTGACAGTCTTCCGACAGGCTTCCGACGGTCGCATACATCGCGTCACGATTTTCCAAAAGTAGCCGAACGTCGGTGCGCAGGCGCCGTATAGAGCCGCACCGACGTTCGGCTTCTTTCGGCTACTCGTGACGCGATGTATGCGACCGTCGGAAGCCTGTCAATCAAATAGGAACGCCCAGTCCCGAAGACCATACCCGTAAGTGGCGGAGAAGATCGCTCTCTAAAACGGTAAGTACAGCTTCGATTTTAAAAAAACTACCCGATTCCCCTTGACAAAATGAGCCTCAATCTAATGTTAAAAATTTATTTTCGGGTGAACTCCCGCTTTAATTATTTTGGGATTTTCTTTTACTTTCATTTTCAATGATAATGGTAACCAGGACAAATAGAGTGGGGGAATCTCCTTAATGAGGGGGGGACAGCAATAAAAACTGGCAGGGGTTCTAATCCCTCTCCACTCTATCCAAAACCAGAAAAAAAAAATTTTACAATTATAATTTAAGGCCTTGCAGAGTCAGGACAGTTGATGTGTCCTACAGTCATTCCAGCCAATCACACTGATCTTAGAAGGGTCTTTTTTTGATCTCCCCAGGGAGAACCTGTTTATGTCAATTATGGCCGAATAGAAGACTTTCATTATCTACAAAGAGCGTTAAACATCAGCGTTCAAGGAAAGATTGTTATTGCCAGATATGGAAAGATTTTTAGAGGAAATAAGGTGAGTAGCTCAAGTCATTATGTATCAGGCCGCATGCACATAGGGCGTTTGCCCAGATCTCCTGAATGAATGCCTTTCCTCCTGGCTGCAGCATTTTGTAAAAAAAAAATCTTTGCGTTTTGGTGCGTCAAGCGTTTCAGTGTTAATTAATTAAATTGACTGGAATAATAATTTATTCTAGCCATTGAAATCTATTACTGCTCAAGTGCTTGACACGCTTAGCGCTAATGTGCGTTTACACTAGACATGTGCAATCAGTTTAGTTCCAAATTCGTTTTTAAACAAATTTTTACAAATTCGTTAATATCAAAATTTCCAAATTTTTTCATTTCCGATTATTCGGTTTTCCGAGATTTGGAGTTTCCAACATTTGGAATTTCCGAAATTTGCAAATTTGAAATTTTGGGAATTCAGAATTTCAGAAAATCGAAAAATTCGGAAATTCTAAATTTAGAAAATTCTAAAATAGAAAATTAGAAAATTCATAAATTCGTAAATTAGAAAATTCAGAATTCGAAAATTCGGAAGTTCGAAAATTGGAAATTTGGATTTTCTAATTCAGAATTTTCGAATTTCGAAATTTCCGAACTCTCGAATTTCCGAATTTTCAAATTTCCGAATTTTCGAAAAAAGCTAAAAAAAAAAACAAATGAAACAAAAACCAACCAATTTTTTGTCAGTGCACACACGTTAATTGTATTTGTTGTAATTTTGTTGTAATTGTTAAAAACACCACGTGTTGCGGTGCTTCCAGAGCACTTTTCAGGCAGTTTGGAAGCACTTTCCATTCATTTCAATGTGTTTCTGAGCAGTGTATACAACGCTCTCAAACCACCCCAGATAGATATGACTTGCAGGACTTTTTGTTTCACAATACGAGCAATTTCTTTTTATTTTTTAATCCTGACACGGTTTGCGAGCGTTGTCTTGCAAGAGGAGCAGGATTCAAGCCTCTAGGGTGTGCAGTACTGCATTTAGCCAGAGGTGCGGGGGCGCCGGTGACTCTCGCAGACACTCCATTGCCGAGTGTCTCTGAGTGGTCTCTGGCGCCCCCGCACCTCTGGCCACATGCGGTACTGCATAGACAAGCAGTGGCTGTGGAACGGATTATCTTGAGTTTCCATTATTTTTTTTCTATGGGAAAACTCGCTTTGATATACAAGTGCTTTGGATTACAAGCATTCTTCTGGAACGAATTATGCTCATAATCTAAGGTATTACTGTATGTTTTTATTTATAATACTTTCATTTAAAACAATGACTATTTTTCTATTTGATTCTGACATGAAAGTGTAACAATGCTGTTCAAGGTTAAAAATGCCGAAGATGCAGGAGCCATTGGAATTATCTTGTACTCTGACCCAGCCGATTACTGCGCTCCTGGTGTTCCACCCTATCCGGACGGCTGGAACTTGCCTGGGGGTGGAGCCCAGCGAGGGAATGTGCTGAACCTGAATGGGGCCGGGGACCCTCTAACTCCAGGTTATCCCGCTAAAGGTACAGACATCCAGTCATCTTCTTCATAGCTGCATGATCATCTACATTTTATATAAGAACACCGGAGATGTCCGGATATACATTGCAGTTTAAGAATCTGGTGGTTGTCATTAGAGCTACTCAGCACCTAGTAGTAAAATGGCAAAATGAACTAAAACTGCATACAGCCTGTCCCCTGTGGAGTCTCAGTATGTGACAGGGTCAGTGGTAACTTTAGTGTGTATATACAGGCGGTCCCTGGGTTACAAACAAGATAAGGTCTGTAGGTTTGTTCTTAGGCCCCTTTCACACTGGCCACCGGATAGGCCCCTCTCACCTGGCCTAGCAGCCGGAATGATACACGAAGAACAATGATCAGTAACAGTCTCTGCCACAGACTGGTTGCAAACAAAAGTAAACAGTCCGGAATCCTCTGCCACAGGATTTGGTACCCGAACTTCCTTACAGTCTTGTAGCTAGATTTAGGTAGAGTTAGGTCGGCGTATCAGTAGATACGCCGACCTAACTCTGAATCTGCGCCAACCTAGGTTTAAGTGTATTCTCAAACAGAGATACACTTAAACCTATCTAAGATACGACGGCTTGCGCCGTCCTATCTTAGGGTGCAATATTTCGGCTGGCCGCTAGGTGGCGCTTCCATTGTGGTCGGCGTAGAATAAGTAAATCTCTAGTTACGCCTATTCACGAACGTACGCCCGGCCGACACAGTACAGATACGCCGTTTCCGTAACGCATTATCAGGCCTAAAGTTATTCCATCTTATAGATGGAATAGTAATGTTAAAGTATGGCCGCCGTTCCCGCTTCAAAATTCGAAAATTTTACGTCGTTTGCGTAAGTCGTCCGTGAATAGGGATTTACGTAGTTTACGTCCATGTCGAAATCAATAGGCCACGTCCACGTCGAAATCAATAGGCCCGTGCGGCGGACTTAGCCGCAATGCACACTGGGAAATGTAGGCGCCCGGCGCATGCGCAGTTCAAAAGAAACGTCAATCACTTCGGGTCAAGCCTGATTATCATAAAACACGCCCCCTCAGCTACGCCGCCGTAACTTAGCAGGCAAGTACATTGTGAATCATGTACTTGCCTCGCTAACTTACGGCGGCGTAGCCTAAATGCCTTAAGCTACGAAGCCTTAAAGTTGCGGCCATCTCTCTGAATCTAGCTATTAGAGCCTTTAAGCCAACCCGACACACTGTAAGGTTTCGTGGACTACGGTGCATCCTCCAATAAGGTTACCAGGCCTCTCCCAAAGTACCAGCCTTCCGCTCGGTCCTTTCCGGGACAGGTCCTCCACTGGTTTCCTCCATTGAACGGCTTCTTCCCTCAGGACAGACAGCACAGGATCACCCTCAAAGCGTAGGCCCCAGTCAGGACAACTGGGCCTACCTGGTAGGATCGCAGCCTCGGGCCAGCATGGCCTCGAGGCCAAAAATCATACAGCACCCTCCTCGCGCCAGGAGGGCCATGAGGCGACGAAGGACCCCAAAATATGGTGTCTGCCCCTTAAGTATCCCGGCCCAGCATGCCCAGCGGTGAGACAACTCCCACTGGGATGTTCCCGGAGAAAAACACCCAATACACCTTGACCTTGAATTCCAACATTGGCCTATGGTGGTACCGCCACCTATAGGCAAACAAAGGGAAATACCTCCAAGCACAGCCAAAGCCGGAACAGAGACTGATTTAGCCTTAATTAACAAAGTCTGAGCTAATTATCAGCTCAGACACCCACTAAATTTAAACACAGCGCCTGGTCATCAGGAGCAGGGTGCTACATTACAACCAAAAATTTAAATGTATTTTGATGGGATTTTATGTGACCAACACAAAGTGGCACATAACTGTGAAGTGAAAGGAAAATGATAAATGGTTTTAATTTTTTTTTTTTGCGAAAAATATGTAAAAAGGGCGGGGTGCATTAGTATTCAGCCCCCTCTGAGTCAATACTTTGTAGAACCTCCTTTCTCTGCAATTACAGTGGCAAGTCTTTTTGGGGATGTCTCTACCAGCCTTGCACATTTAGATAGTGACATTTGTACCCATTCTTCTTTGCAAAATAGCCACAGATTCTCAATTGGATTTAGGTCTGGACTTTGACTGGGCCATTCTAACACATGAATATGCTTTGATGTAAACCATTCCATTGTAGCTCTGGCTGTATGGTTGGGGTCGTTGTCCTGCTGGAAGGTGAACCTCCGCCCCAGTCTCAAGTCTTTTGCAGACTCTAAGGCCCCGTACACACGGTCGGACAAAACCGATGAGAATGGTCCAACGGACCGTTTTCATCGGTTCACCTCTGAAGTGGCCGTACGGCCTGATATGTGTACACACTGTCAGTCCAAAATCCGATCGGGTCAGAACGCGGTGACGTCAAACACACAACGTGCTGAATAAAACGAAGTTCAATGCTTCCAAGCATGCGGCGACTTGATTCTGAGCATGCGCGGGTTTTGAACCAATGCTTTTCTGTACTAACCATCGGTTTGGTCCGATGGGGCGGCGGACCATCGGTTCGATTTTGAAGCATGTTTTAAAATTTTGGACCGAAGGAAAACAGACCGATAGCCTATACACACGGTCGGTTTGGTCCGATGAAAATGAACTTCGGTTCATTCTCATCGGACCAAACCGACCGTGTGTACGGGGTCTAACAGGTTTTCTTCTTGGATTGTCCTGTATTTTGCTCCATCCATCGTTCCATCAACTCTGACCAGCTTCTCTGTCCCTGGTGAAGAAAAGGATCCCCACAACATGATGCTGCCACCACCATGTTTCACGGTGGGGATGGTGTGTTCAGGGTGATGTGCAGTGTTAAGCCTCGTACACCCGATTGGGTTTTCCGGGGGACTTTTTACTGCCGGGAAACCCGAGAACCTGCTCTGTTCAGACTTTCCCCTGCACAAGGCCAGTTTTCCATTTTGGGCAGTTTTCCCATCGGGAAAACTGCGAGGAGCATACACACGGCCAGGTTTCCCGGCCAAAAGCTCTCCTCACAGACCGGCCGTGTACAAGGCTTTAGTTTTCTGCCACACAGAGCGTTTTGCTTTTAGGCCAAAAAGTTTAATTTTGGTCTCATCTGACCAGAGCACCTTCTTCCACATGTTTGCTGTGACCCTGTCTTTCTTATAACAATGGCTTTCTTCTTGCAACTCCTCCGTTGAGGAGCTCTGTTTGTGTGTATGTATATATATATATATATATATATATATATATATATATATATATATATATATATATATATATATATATATTACACACACAGGCCCAGATTCTTAGAGGAGATACGACGGCGTATCTCCAGATACGCCGTCGTATCTCTGCGTCCGGACGGTTGTATCTATGCGCCTGATTCTTAGAATCAGTTACGCATAGATATCTGTTAGATCTGACAGGCGTAAGTCTCTTACGCCGTCGGATCGTAACTGCATTTTTAAGCTGACCGCTAGGTGGCGCTTCCGTCGAATTCCGCGTCGAGTATGCAAATTAGGTAGATACGCGAATTCCCGAACGTATGCCCGGCCGACGCAGTAAAGTTACGCTGTTTACGTTAGGCTTTTCCCGGCGTATAGTTGCCCCTGCTATATGGTGGCATAAGTGCAGCATAACAATGTTAAGTATGGCCGTCGTTCCCGCGTCGAAATTTGAAAAAGTTACGTTGTTTATGTAAGTCGTCCGTGAATGGGGCTGGATGTCATTTACGTTCACGTCGAAACCAATGACGTCCTTGCGGCGTACTTTGGAGCAATGCACATTGGGAAATTCCACGGACGGCGCATGCGGCGTTCGGGAAAAACGTCAATCACGTCGGGTCACAGTACATTTACATAAAACACGCCCCCCTGATCCAAATTTGAATTAGGCGGTCTTACACCGACCGATTTACGCTACGTCGCTGCAACTTACGGAGCAAGTGCTTTGAGAATACTGCACTTGCCCGTCTAAGTTGCGGCGGCGTAACGTAAATCGGATACGTTGCGCCGCCGCAGAGATACGCCGCTGGACGAGAATCTGGCCCACAGTATATTAAAGTTTCCAGTTTAGAATGAAGTGGTAATGTCACATCTCTTGAGTTGTTATTTTCTTCAACAGAGTACGCCTACAGATCTGCTGTGAAGGATGGTGTAGGACTTCCTAAAATCCCAGTCCACCCGATAGGGTACAGCGATGCTGAGATGCTGCTAAAGTAAGGATGAGCATGACCTGAGTCAGACATGAAAACACTCCAGTTATATATTCTTTCACAAATGTTCTCAATGACCACAATAGGCTGCTGCAATGGACAATAACCCCTAGTTTGCACCGGTGCGATTACTCATAATCGGCGTCGCTGCGACTTTGAAAAAGCACATGAAATTTCACTGTTTGGCAGCTTTAAAATCGCACTGACGTTGCACAATTTCAAAGCCGCACTGGTGTGAACCACATTTATAGGATTAAATGGCAGCTGTAGATCATTAGGTCTGAGCCTCACATAAGATTAAATTAGACGTTAAGTATTTTATATTACAATGGACTTTTGGGAATTGGTGCGCCTCGGACGCAATTGCCGTCAATTTGACATGCGATTTGATAAATCGCATCAATGTGAACCAGGACTAAAGGCCATATTTTTAGTTTTTGCATAGAGTAAGGTCAGGTTTATAACCCGTCAGATTTTTTTTGCCATCTGTGTTCCATTAGGGAGATTTCCCTTCACTTCCTGTCCCATAGCCAAACAGGAAGTTAGGGGCAATCCCTCCATAGTGAGGGAATCCTGGGGTATCCCTGTTGGAAATTTTTCCCTCTATTGTTGTCCCGGTGTCGACATCAAATTTTGGATTTTCTTTTGCTTTCACTTTTGGTGATCACGGTAAACAGGACAAATAGAGAGGGTCAATCTCCCTAACAGGAAACTACTTCTTGGATTTACACAGACACACACCTCCAGCTCAGCAGCTCTCATTGGCCCTCTTATGACTCATCCTCCCCTCCCTTCCTGGCAAACTCTCACGAGAGTAAGAGCGAGAGCTGTGTATGATGTCATAAGCCTAGGCTAATGACCAGACGAGAAACAGGAAGTGGGCTGTATAAGATATTTATTGGCAGAAAAAAATGTTTTACTATCCAAAGTTAAAACAACAAGGGCAGTGGATTTAATAGATGGAATGTTGAAAAAGTGACTGCATGTCTGCTTTAAGACCCCTTTCACACTGAAGCGTTTTTACAGCGTTTTAGCATTAAAAATAGCACTCTTAAAACGATAATAAAATGCTCTCCATGCATCTCAATGGACCCTTTCACACTGAGTCATGCAAGCAGCATCTTTGGAGCAGCTTTTGGGCGCTGAAAAAAACGCTCCAAAAACGCCCCTCTCCATTAAAATGAATTGAAAAGCAATGTAAAAACGCCTTTCCCTTTCACACCGAGGCGCTGCAAAAACGCCCTAAGAGCCCTTTCACACTGGTGCGTTTTTGCGGCGCTTTTGCCACACTTTCGCGGTAAAAATAGCGCTATTAAAACTCTCCAAAAATGCCCCTCTCCATTGAAATTAATTGGAAACGCGGTAAAAACGTGGTAAAAACACGGTAAAATCGCAGTGTTTTACCGCTATTTTAACGCTCCGCTATAGGCGTTTCCAGTGTGAAAGGGCTCATAAACATTAGGGTCTTAGCGGTGCTTTACCAGCACATTGGGATTGCAGATGAGGCTTTGCTCGAATAACGCTCGAAAAACGATTGGGTAACGCTGTAATAACGCTCGAAAAACAATGTAATAACGCTGTAATAATGCTGTAATAACGCTCGAATAGCGCTCGAAAAACGCTCGAATAACACTCAATTAACGCTCAAAAAATGCTCGAATAACGCTGTAATAACGCACTAAAAACGCTCTAATAATGCTCTAATAACGCTCTAAGTCCCCTTTCAGACTGGGGCGTGAGTCGCGGTGGCAGCATAACGCAGCTAAAAATAGCAGCGTTATTCCGCCAGGATTGCCGCAGGAATCGGCCGCTAGCGGTGCGGTATTAACCCCCGCTAGCGGCTGATAAAGGGTTAATACCGCCTGCAATGCCCCTCTATAGAGGCGCATTGCGGGCGGTATTGCCGCGGTTTCCCATTGTTTTCAATGGGAAGGAGCGGTGAAGGAGCGGTATACATGGCGCTCCTCTCACCGCTCCAAAGATGTTGCTGACAGGAGATTTTTTTGTCTCCCGCCAGCGCATCGCCTCAGTGTGAAAGCACTCGGGCTTTCACATTGAGTCTGCAGTGAAGGAGTTTTTCAGGCGGGATAGCAGCGCTATTTTTAGCGCTGTACCGCCTCAAAAACTCCTCAATGTGAAAGGGGTCTAAAACGTTAGGGTCTTAGCGGTGCTTTACCAGCACATTGGGATTGCAGATGAGACTTCGCTGTAATAATGCTGTAATAATGCTCAGATAACGCTCGAATAACGCTGTAAAAACGCTCGAATAACGCTGTAATAACGCTTGAAAAACGCTCGAGTAACGCTGTAATAACGCTCGAATAACGCTGTAATAACGCTCGAAAAACGCTTGGATAATGCTGTAATAACGTTGTAATAACGCTCGAAAAACGCTCGAGTAACACTGTAATGAACGCTTGAATAACGCTGTAATGAACGCTTGAATAACGCTGTAATAACGCTGTAATAATGACCGAAAAACGCCCCAGTGTGAAAGGGGCCTAAGGAGATAATTTGTTTTATTGGCATGAAACGGTGACCAGGGGGGTGGCAAAAGCAGGTGGTTGAGCCATGGTTTTACTGCCCCCCAGCCACCTACCTAAACAAAGGCATGCAGCCGTTCTGCAACCACCCTGAAACCAAGTGCAATGCATACGGTTGCAGCGCGGTCGATCTGCTTTTTTAGGGTTCAAATAGATGGTGATGAGTGAGGAGGTGACATATCGTCTACCTCTGAAAAGTTACCCGCTGCGGATTACTTTTCTTTAGACGCACAGCAGGGGCTCTCACACGTATAATGGACACTGGGCAGCTTGTGGAACCTTTACTGAGCTAAAATGTGAACTTGTATTTTCTGGATGTTTTCCAGGAACCTGGGAGGAACTCCGGCCCCAAACAACACCTGGAAAGGAGGACTCAACATATCCTACAATATCGGCCCCGGGTATTCGGGAAGTCACGCTAAGCAGTAAGAGGGGACATTATTATCCATGGTGGTCATAATGCCATTTTTGAGCAGCACTCTAGTCAGGGGCTTTGTCCAGGCTGAGATGGTGTAATCAGTCTACTGCAGACAGGAGGAAGCATTTTCTCAGTCTCTTCTATGAACAGGCGGCAATTTTGTACGTTTGTGAGAGGCGGCAGCATGGGGCTGATCTGTGTCAGAGAGTGACTGGTTGTCCCGGGAGCCACACGTGAAGTCAAGACTTGCTGTATGATAGTGAATGACAGTCTGAGCCTGGACCCCTGCCAGGCCACGCAGCCAACACGTTTCACTCCGCCCACCGGAGCTTACTCATGGGGAACCCCCATGAGAATTGTTTATCCTGTAAACTGGCAAGGTAGTAGATGGTGAGCCTGGATGATGCCAGCAAATCGCTTCATTCTAATGTAGAGAAGACAGATAAAGACATTGTCAGAGGAGGAAATAAATTCTGTACATGTTGCAACTACACATAAAAAGCATGTTAAACGTTAGAAAATACACTATGGGGCCAGATTCACAAAAGAGATACGACGGCGTATCTCCGGATACGCCGTCGTATCTCTGTGTTAGGGCCGTCCTCAGGCCCGGATTTCCCACAAGGCCACTGAGGCCAGGCCTTGGGGCGGCAGGACTCCAAGGGGCGGCAGTGGCATGGAGTCTCCAGACGCCCGGAACATACAGTTAAGGGCGGTAAGTTATGGGGGAATCCGCTCGCTCGTTAACAAGCGATTGTGGCGATGTCGCCAAAATCACTTGTAAAATATGTGCTCCCATTTGTCCTCCCCTCCCCCCCCCACCCCACATACCTCTCTCTGCTGGCTCTGTCTTCGGGACTCCGTCCTCCCCCCAGCCACCGAGTCTGTCTCCTGTCCCTGCTGCCGATGTATGAAGTGAGAGGGGAGAGATGTGCTCTTCCCATCTCAGCTGTGACAGGAGTTCTAGCACAGTGCTAGGACTCCTGTTTTGGAGGTGACAGGGTCAATAAAGAGAACATGTCACCTCCAATAGCTATCACGGAGGAAATGTTTTTTCTCCTTTTTGATAGCAAAAAAGTTAAGTGAAAAAAAATTGATAACTAAATAATAAGAAATAATAATTAAATTAAAAAAATAAAAAAAGGAAAGAATTAGAAAAATAATAAGAAAATGATACAAAAATTAAAAAAAGTAAGCGACAAGCTACAAATAAATAAAAATAAAAAAAGTGATAAAAAAGTAAAAAAACAAACAAAACATATTTGAACTAACTGTGCCGCACATTCTACGTTGATTTGGGGGGGGGGGTTCGGTTGGCAGGGAGGGGGTGCATTGTAGAACCTGGCCTTGGGGCGGCAGGGATACCAAATCCGTCCCTGGCCGTCCTACCTATGCGACTGATTCATAGAATCAGTTACGCATAGCTAGCCCTAAGATCCGACAGGTGTAATTGAATTACACTGTCGGATCTTAAGGATGCAATTCTAGGCCGGCCGCTAGGTGGCGAGGCCATTGCGGTCGGCGTAGAATATGCAAATAAATAGTTACGGCGATCCCCGAACATCCGCGCTGCCCGTCGATCTAACTTTACGTCGTTTCCGTCGAGTTACGCCGCGTAAAATTAGGGCTGAGACCTAGTTGTCCTAAGCCATGTTAAGTATGGCCGTCGTTCCCGCGTCGAAATTTTAAAAACAACGCTGTTTGCGTAAGTCGTCCGTGAATGGCGCTGGACGCCATTTACGTTCACGTCTAAACAAATGACGTCCGTGCGACGTCATTTAGCACAATGCACGTCGGGTAATTTACCCGACGGAGCATGCGCAGTACGTTCGGCGTGGGAACGCACCTAATTTAAATGGTGCCCGCCTCATTTGAATTGGGCGGGCTTGCGCCGAGTGCATTTACGTTACACCGCCGCAAGTTTACAGGTAAGAGTTCTGAGAATCAGGCACTTACGCTGTAAACCTGCGGCGGTGTAACTTAAATCACATACGTTACGCTGCTGTGGAGCAACGTAATTTTACGAGAATCTGGCCCTATATTACTAAAAGTATTGGAAGCCTGCCTTTACACGCACATGAATTTTAATTGGCATCCAGTGGCGGCTGGTGCTCAATATTTTGAGGGGGATGTCAAACAAACCTGGCCCCCTCACCCCCCTCATTACAACCCCCTCCCCGCCTGGATGGGAAGGGAGCAATCCATGGCCTTAACTTAGAAGGTGGTGCTGGATCCGGGGGAGGGATCCTGGAAGCTGCCCCTCCACCTGCTGCGGCTTGCCGAGGGAAGAGCCGGGGCCGTTACTTCTCCTCCTGGCCAAACAGGAAGCGGGACCCGAGACCTAATTGGCCGGGGTCCTTTTTTGAAGCCTATTAGAGCCTCTTAGGGGGTCGGACGCATAGATAGGGTGTGGCTTCCCTGCACCCCTGATGGAAGGGCCCGCCACTGATGGCATCCCAGTCTTTAGTCTGTAGGGTTCAATATTGAGTTGGCCCACCCTTTGCAGCAATAACAGCTTCAACTCTTCTGGAAAGGCTGTCCACAAGGTTTAGGAGTGTGTCTATGGGAATGTTTGACCATTCTTCCAGAAGTGGAATTTGTGAGGTCAGGCACTGATGTGGAGGAGAAGGCCTGGCTTGCAGTCTCCGCTTGAATTCATCCCAAAGGTGTTCTATTGGTTTGGGTTCAAGATTCTGTGCAGGCCAGTCAAGTTCCTCTACTCCAAACTCACTGGTAAGCTCAGTGTGCTGCCACTTCTCCTCCCCCAGCTCTTATGCAGCTGAGAACAGAGGAATGTGATCACTTATAAAAAAAAAGGGAAAAGTAATGGAAATCCTGAAAACATGACTTGTTTGGGCACCTTGAGGACTGGAGTTGAGAAACACTGGTCTAATGTACTGGGGCTAAACGCTCTGTATGTATAAGGCCTGAAAATAATTAAAAATGTATTTATTTATTACAGGTGCCATTACTTATTACAGGTGCCATTAATTTACGCAGCGCTGACATATTTATTATACATTCACATCAGTCCCTGTCCCTGACAATATATATAAAAGTGTGTGTGTGTGTGTATATATATATATATATATATATATATATATATATATATATATATATATATATATATATATATATATATATATATATATATATATATATATATATATATATATATATATATATACTGTAGATAGATAGATATCTAGATGGATATACCGTATATACTTGAGTATAAGCCGACCCGAATATAAGCCGAGGCACCTAAAAAAACACAAAAAACTGGGAAAACGTATTGAATCGAGTATAAGCCAAGGGTGTCCATCTGCATGCCTCACTGTGCCTCATTGTGTCCATGTCCATGCCTCACTGTGCCCGTGCCTCACTGTGCCCATGCCTCCCTGTGTCCTTGACTCACTGTACCCATGCCTCACTGTGTCCATAATTAGACTGACGTTTAACATGGGACAACAAACAACAACAAACTTTGCACACTTGTAGAGTAAGAGGGGCGCTACATGTGTGCCAAGTTTGGGGTCCAGGGATCCTACGACCGGTTGGTACCAGGTCACCGGAGAAATGACCGTTTAACATGGGAATCTAAGAAAGGGGTGCCTGGATTTGAAAGATCTGTGCTCCTCAGCCATAGGTCCCGCAGACAACAAACTTTACACACTTGTAGAGTAAGAGGGGCGCTACATGTGTGCCAAGTTTGGGGTCCAGGGATCCTACGACCGGTCGGTACCAGGTCACCGGAGAAATGACCGTTTAACATGGGAGTCTATGGAAAGGGTGCCCGGCTTTGAAAAATTGGTGCACCCTGGCCGTAGGTCCCCCGGACAACAAACTTGTAGAGGAAGAGTGGGGCTATATGTGTGCCAAGTTTAGGGTCCAGGGAACCTACGGCCGGCCGGTACAGGGTCCCCAAAGTCCGGGAGATCAGGCGCAAAAAGGCAACTCGAGTATAAGCCAAGGGGGCATTTTTAGCACAGAAAAATGTGCTGAAAAACTCGGCTTATACTCGAGTATATACAGTGTATATGTATGTATGTGTGTGTATATGTATGTATATATATATATATATATATATATATATATATATAGATAGATAGATAGATAGATAGATAGATAGATAGATAGATAGATAGATAGATAGATAGATAGATAGATAGATAGATAGATAGAGATGGAGAGAGGGATATAGAGATGGAGAGAGGGATATAGAGATGGAGAGAGGGATATAGAGATGGAGAGAGGGATATAGAGATGGAGAGAGGGATATAGAGATAGAGAGAGGGATATAGAGATAGAGAGAGGGATATAGAGATAGAGAGAGGGATATAGAGATAGAGAGAGGGATATAGAGATAGAGAGAGGGATATAGAGATAGAGAGAGGGATATAGAGATAGAGAGAGGGATATAGAGATATAGAGAGAGGGATATAGAGATATAGAGAGAGGGATATAGAGATAGAGAGAGGGATATAGAGATATAGAGAGAGGGATATAGAGATATAGAGAGAGGGATATAGAGATATAGAGATAGAGAGAGGGATATAGAGATAGATAGATAGATAGATAGATAGATAGAGATGGAGAGAGGGATATAGAGATGGAGAGAGGGATATAGAGATGGAGAGAGGGATATAGAGATGGAGAGAGGGATATAGAGATGGAGAGAGGGATATAGAGATGGAGAGAGGGATATAGAGATAGAGAGAGGGATATAGAGATAGAGAGAGGGATATAGAGATAGAGAGAGGGATATAGAGATAGAGAGAGGGATATAGAGATAGAGA